>NC_092345.1:96336081-96642111 GCF_963676685.1 Mytilus edulis | reverse complement strand
TAGGAGGATCATTTGTCTATGAAATAATATGATATTGTTTTATTGATGAATCTGATGAATTGGAGAATAAGGGTATGTTCAATGAGATATTTTTTAGAAACTGCCTGACTCGTCAAACAGAAATATACAACTTTGGTTTTATTTTGTGTTCGCTTACCTTTATAGATTTTATAATCAGACTGCAATATGATAAGTATATCGCCTTTATACTCCAGGTGAAATGATGTATAACAAACATTTATAAAATTAAAAATTATTAAAAATCTAAAGTTTCAACTTCCTCAGACAAAACTGCCTTAATATGGATTCTGTTATTATTCAAAGGTCTGTTTTTGGTATATAACTTTTGATCTGTTTCGGTTCTTATACATCCTTTGATTTAAAATATTCGTTTAAGCGTGTTTAATTTTAGATAAATCCACAAAAGCACCTCGGATGTATGCAAGTTATAAACTATTTTGTTTTCAAATTTTCAAGCAAGTTATATTTATGTCTCAGTTCGGACTTTATACGACATCTGAAACTAATCTGTTGAATTGATCGTGTAAAGACTAATCGAAGTTAATCTACTTTGGCTTTCTTGTTTTTTGGCGCTTTGGGTTCATATCTGTCTTATCTAAGCATACCAAACATTTCCTTTTATTCATATTAAATATAATAACGTAATAACGCATGGTCAAATTAGAAGAAACACATTGCTTGTATAAGCGTTGCATCTAGCATAACTATCATATCTATAATTTTAGGAAAACACATAAAATTGTTTTTTTTTTCAATATTGTTATTGTAAATGTTATCATAATTGGCGAAGAATTCTTGGAATTGACTTCATAGCCTGAAATTTGTGAATGTTAACTGTTTGATAGAAGCCATGCTAAGGCAGTCGATAGATTCCGTATGTATGCACCATACGTGCCTTGTTGTTCACTTAATGTGTTGTAAATAACTATAAAAATATACCAATGAACATTTATTGTACGTGATATCACTTCTTGCTTGCTTAAAGAATGAAACATCATGTCTAAAGTAATATTTCATAATACGGTGTTATGTTAAATGTGGTTACATCTAAACTCTAAAGGTTCACTCATAGATACGTGAGCCTCAAATATATGTCCAGTCTCAATTCTGTGTCCCTTCCTCATATAGTGTATGATTTATACTGCGTCACAGACGTCACAAATCGTTGTGCGTTTTTTTCTCAAATATTTTGTTCATAACAATAAGTCATGCACTGTTCTATGTATTGACGGAATAATAAGCATTATGAATTCGTGGAAAGCTTTGGTTGTCAAAACATCCTAAATAGCGAACGAAAATATCGTCCGTCTTTTTTTCTATGGTATTTTTGTTGTTAAATGTGTACATATTTTAATTATCTGCCTTGTTATTATATTGTTATGTTTCAAAAACGGTCCAACAATAGGATAGGGTTAGGCTCTTTTACCACTTGTCGTTCTACATATCCTAAGTGAAGTCGCATTATTCAAATCTACTTTACAAAATTATTGTTGTTATTGTCATAACGTCACTAGATACAAATTTTATGCTTTTTATTCAAATGACTAAAATTGATCTTAAGCTATACTGACGTGAATTTGACTCTTACACTTAATATATTCTTACTTTTTTACAAATATAGTAATCGAAAACTATTGCAAGTGAAAACTTGTCAGTTATAACTGTATATCCCTATCGGCCCAAAACATTTGTAACCTGAACATATCCTTACAATAAAATATTTTCCACAACATCTGGACATACAAATCTACAACCCCGGGATGATTTAATCTGTTCATGTGTAGTAATGTAAGAAGTGACTAAACAACATACCTTTACCAATATGTTGTGTTTTAAGTGGCTGTTTTTTAGAAATACAATTTTTATTAGACCATTGTTTTGATATACAAATTATTTCTCCGAAGGACGTTTCTCATTTAATTTGAGTTTTGTAAGTGATTTTATCAGATTTTTTGTATGCAGATATCTTAACATCTGCTAACATAAGGCACACTTGTCAAAGTAGACAAAAAACGGATTTCACGATATGAAATTACATTCGTCAAATGGGAGCTTTAATTGTTAATTTGAGTTTATCGAGGCCTAATGAAATCGCAGGTTTGCTTAAGTGATTTAAGACAAGTTGAGTAAACAGCAAACAATCAAAATATTTACATTATTCCATTTTAACAAAATGTTTCCCTTGGTTCAACTTCCTGGATGTAAATTAAAATCAATATTTTATACATTTAGTGGGTGCGTACGGAGGGCTTTTCTGTGTTTGCCTTTCACAGAAACACCCAATACCCGAACTGTTAAACCCAGGCATGTATATATAAGTACTCCAAAACATTAGAACTATATGACTAAAATGCACAATAAAAGAGTAAGTGAAACCAAATCCATCTATACAAGCGGCAAACTTTGCCAATGTGGAAAACTTTATCCCCCCAAAGCACATATGCAGCGTTGTCAACACAGTGCTTGAGAATGAAAATGTAAACATTTAGATTTATGCATTGTGAAAGATAAATAGATTTCTATTTTCTATAGGAAGAATCAAAGTAGACATAAACTCTTTTATTCATATTTCCGAAGATTTTGATTGTCGTATACATTAAGATTCCTGAATTATGAGCGCTTTGGGTTTTAAAAAATACATAAAGCTTAAACATATCGCTAACGATGATTTGACCATCCTAATATACAAGTATAATTACAAAAAGCTGTTGTCTATCATTGCCAATGTTTTACAGTCGATATTTCTGCTAATCTAATAATTATTTTATTTATCTTTCGTACTATTAAAAACACTTTCTGATTAGACATAGTTTTGGTCATACATTCTTCAGTAATTTCCTTAAAATCTCGACTAACGTCTTTTAAAAATAACAACTTATGTGCATACTCCTGTTTGAGACACTAATTGCTTTAAATATAAAAAGCAAATCGCATTTCACATGCCTATGTGAATGTTAAAAGTAAATCCATTATGGCATGATGAATGATGTAGGTGTGAATAAGACCACCTTCAAGTTATTCATTTTGAATGACTTTTTCAATTAAGAATACCAGATAGAAAATATAAGATCGATTGTGCCTAACATGAAATTATTAATCCGAAAAAACAGATAATACAAAACAAAAGCTAACACAGATTGCAACGTGCGAACGGACAATTATACTGCGCTTGTTGAAATATCTAGATGTAGAAACATCGCAAATGAGATAGGTATCATTCAATTACCAATAGACAAGGATGTATATGCCATCGTTTATGTGTGGCCGTCAACAATAAGGGAAACCCATACTGAATGTAATCTACAGAAGCCCCGGATGCAAGACAATTCAAAAGAAAACAAAAACAACAGCTGCACCATGACTTGAAGAGTTCCGGGCCAGATTAGCCTGTGTGCCCTAGACCCAGATGCAGCCTAACTAGACAGCTTGCCAAATTGTACAGTGTATATGAGACAGTATCTGAAAAAGTCTAATTTTTGGAAATAAGAAAAAAAAACCTAAAAAAATCTTTAGACCTGGTGTTTTAATAACACAAATCGAAGAACATACATTGGGGATCTAGGAACTATTGTCTGTAATTCAAACAATTGTTAAATGTGGTAACAATGGCAATTTTAAAAATGGTATAAAAAAATCCAGTTCTTTCCTGTTACCAAAGTGAATCAATTTTAAAAAGTGTCTAATGGGAATAAGAAATAAGTTTAAGACACTATTTATGGTTTACTAGTATATCCTGCAATAGTTTATCAAATGCCGATTATTGGTTTTAGCATTTGCAATACAAAAGGTTTAGAAATATACTTAAATATAGACAGATATGTCGGTAACATGAAAGTATCTTGAGTAACAGGACAACGGTAACAGGACAGAGTTTTTTTATTTTTAAAGAAATGCTTTATTTTATGGTTTAAGAAAAATACATCATTTCAGATTGGTCACAATTAGAAGATAACAGCAAACAATGTCATTTGTCCTTTAAAACTGTATTTGCAAGATGAAAAATCTGCCTAGGTAATGAAAAATTCTAAAATAAATTCCTTTCTGCTACTATTTACTATACTAAAATTGCAGAATGCTCTCTGCTGTTATCAAAAGCAAAATACCTATTTTTTCATTCAATATACTGTATATTATTTTAAAATCTTTTTAATATAGTGATGATAACTTATATTAAATGAAATAGTTGGCATATAGTAGACTAACTTTTTGATTCATCAGTGAAATTGTCTTGAACATCCTTCCTGTTACTGATTATGGGTGTTCTGTTACTTTCAATCAGGTAACATGACAGAACGTAACAGAAAGGAATTACGCAGTATTTTTTGTTCATTTACTCGAATTGTGTATAAGTTTACTTCCATCTACATGTCAATTTGATAAGATACTATAAAAACACATGTACTGGTATAGTGCTGACAATGAAATATTCTCAGAAGGTACACAAAAAGGCTGTAACAGGAGAGAACATCAAAATTATTTTTCTCCAAATTCTGATCTTTGGGGAGTTCAGATTTTTTAAACTGGTTGCTATTCACCTAAACATATGGAGGCATACATTCAGGAAAAGATGCTCTTCACATTGCATTACAAGAAATAAATTTTTGGTCTTTCAAACATGTCCACAGGTGAAAAAAAACCAAGCGGTAACAGGAGGGAAACTACCCCTGGGGACAACATTTAAAACACCCTTAAAAATGCAAAATTTTCTTACATGCTTTAGTTATAACAAAACCAGACCAGTAATGGATAAGTTTTTTTTATATAATCTATCAGATTTGTGAAAATCGGAAGGCTGTTTACTTAATTTAGATATTCTTTGAATGATTTAATTTTCAGAAATAACAGGGGACAACATGATTGATTTTTTTTTTGGGGGGGGGGGGGGGTTGACCATTTAAATCATAATATTTTTTAAGAAGAAATATTAAAAAGAATGTTTAATTGGTTGCAGTTGTTGCATTATATACTCTAGTAAACTGTAACTTAAAATTTGCCAAAAAGATGCCTGAATAAAAAAATAATTGCTGGTAAAGTGTGGGACATGGAAATTAGACTTTTTCAGATATTGTCTCATATAGTTTTAATCATTTTGTTAATATATACTTTTATTCAATGAAGAAGCCTCCTGTTTTACCGAGCGGGGTTAGTTAATAACTCAAATATGAGATCATCTCCTTAACGGAGGAAGAAGAAGAACAGTCAAAGTTATAAGCCAACACAAGGTCATTATTAAACGATCATGATTATGACAAACGGCAACCTTCGACAACCACTGGATTACAAACTCTTCGCATATTATCTTAATTCACACGGATCTAGGCTTAGCCCTTTCCATCTATGGTTTATTTATAATAGAATGGTAGTGAACTTGCTGAGCAGCTGTCTTATAATAAGGGCTTAGCAATCACTTTGTCCTTCAAATGAAAACAATAATTTCAATTATACTGGTTTAACGACTGAATGATCAGTTCTCTTGTACATGTTGTAGACGTTAACATGGCAGTGTAATACGTTGTCCGTAGTCTAATCAAGATGTAAATGTAATTTCCGCTATCAAGGTATTTGTGTTTTTCGCGATGTCATGATGCATTGTGTAGAAAAAAAATCAGTATGAATTATATATCAATGAAAGTTCAAGGAAGGGACAGCTATGCTGAACTGATAACAACAGCATATCTTGATGTACCATAAATTATACTTTAGATTTAAAATTAATGATAATGCCTTGTTCTACTTAAGATTTAAATCAATATCATTGTCTTGTCTAAGATTTTGTGGTCTTATTTATAAACTCCTTAAAATAATAAACAACCAACATAACACAATCTCTTATCTTAAGGAAATGTAAAATGATTGAAAAAATAAAATAAATATCTTCTTCCCTAAGTGAAATAGCAGTGTAACTGTTATGAACTATATTAAGTCGCAAAACTAATTTTATCATTTATAATTTCTTTGTTGTTATTACGCTTGCATAAATTATGCAAGCGTTTGTTTCATTGTGTCACCAACACTTTCACGCTTTGTTAGATTAGAACCACAATATTATTATGTCATGTATGATAAATGTCGTATCAAGATTCGGAAGGAAACCGGGGGAACTTATCATCACAGAAACTACATAATACTGAGAAACCGTGTCTTTGAGAAAATCTATCAGAGTTTAAGATAGACGAGAACCCGGATAGAATAATTTATCCGCTGCTTTGTTGTTGCCTATAGTCATTTCATAGTTGTCAGTCGAAGTTATACTTAGTGTTTTATTCCTATCAAATATATGAAATGTCTTCATTGCTTTAATTGCATGGTATATTATCAATAATACACTAATCTATAAAGAAAGACCACTCTTTCGATAAGTACTGAAAGAATTATTTGTAACGATTTATATTTTTGACCATTAAATGATTCAACATGTCAAGGTTGAACACAGGTTAACTACTGTTACAGTATTACTAGGGAATGTTCAACAACCATAAACACTGTGGTGTATTATATTGAAACGTACATTAAGTACTGTACATTTGTTCAGTTTTATTAATTAGATTTCTGGAGTAATGTAATCAATGAAAAATCACTTTACAGATCAAAGAAAACCAATAAAACTTGTTAAATCATATATAAAAAAATGTATATACTGCATACTCAATGCGAATCCATTTAAGTCTTGCTTGATTTGGTTATCTAGCAATTCCAACTTTGCTTTTACTTAAAAGATTCTTGCAAAAAAAGAGTTCTGCACGCATGTCTTTCGTGATTTTAAAGAAGACAATATCTTTATGATTACTATATCACATTTATATTGAAGCGCCTTTCAAGCTGCTAGTAGAGGGGTTTTACTTAAGATCAGACTGATGACATGAATCTCGATAAGTGCCCCTCAAGCTGCTAGTAGAGGGGTTTTACTTGAGAATCAGACTGATGACATAAATCTCGATAAGTGCTCCTAAAGATGCAGTAGATGAGATTTACTTAAGATCAGACTGATGACATAAATCTCGATAAGTGCTCCTCAAGCTGCTAGTAGAGGGGTTATACTTGAGAATCTAACGGAGGACACATATCTCGATAAGTGCTCCTCAAGCTGCAGTAGATTTGATTTACTTGAGAATCAGACGGAGAAAATAAATTTCAAAAGTGCTTCTTATGCTGTCAGTAGAGGAGATTTACGTTAGAATAAAACGACCGACATAAATCTCGATAAGTGCTTGTCAAACTGCCAGTAGAGAGTATTTACTTGGGAATCAGACGGAGGACACAAATCTCCCTGAATCCATGCCGAACAAACTTAAATCTAGTTTGTTAAAAACAATAGTTACGTGTCTTCTGTAGTTTTCTATTGCACTAATCCGTAAAACCAATAGAGCAAAACACAAAAAGGAAAAGGACACACATATAAATTCTAACCATTTCTAGGAGCCTCACCGAAAAAAACCACAAACCCCAAAACCACCAACCTTGACCCATGAATAGATTATTTTACACGATGGAAAGATGCATACCTTATGTCTCAATTTTTAAATCTAGGGTGTAATTTTAGGCGAAATAAAAACGAAACGCGTTTGTGACGAATAATATTCTGAGTTGTATAATATACAAAGTATACTGTTCCAATTGTACAACCGATTTGTTATGTCTACATAAGTGTTATTAATAATGTCAAATGTAGCATCCTCGCCATTCTTTATTTATTATCAAAAATGGTCATCAGAAATATGACAGCTTAAATACAGGAAAATATAGAAAAAAGATTAATGTGTCTGGGGAAAGTGATATGTTAAAGTTAAAACTCTCCAAAGAATGATAAAATAGCATTCATCACGCGAACACATTCAGAATGTCATAACCCATTTCTGCAAACCGAAAATGAATTTCCAACAACAAATGCAGCTTTTTCTTAATTCCTTTGGAGATGAAGGATGGAGGATCAGAAAAGGCTTACTTGAATCAAACCATCAGAATGTAACTAAAGAATTAGCACATGTATGATCAAAGACATAAAATAGACGCCAAATAATTCGTTCATTTACCTAGTTCTATGTTTTTTTTAATCATCTATCTGTAGTATAACTAAGAAGTCCATGCTTTTTTGTAGTTTATTTAGATGAAAATCCATTTGTCAACGCACATTTTTATGAAACGCGCAAAATAAATTCAATTCTTGTAATAAAGTATAAATGTAAAGAGGGCAAGACAAGCATGTTGTGTTATAAACATTTTACGCAGTGTTGTAACGTTGTCAAGTAAAACATGTGCAGTCATAGGTAATGCGTTTTATAGCCACTTAAAACATCATAGTGAAACTCCATCAAATGTGTGTCTGTCAAGGCAATGATGGAATCTTAATGAAATATCTATATTATGTAATTATTCCATAACAACTACAAGCATTTATTGCTTTTAACATTTCAAGAGTGCCTTAAAAAAATTCACACGTGTTAATTTGTTTATTTTTAGTAAGGTGGTATTGTTTTATGAACGCGATGTTGATTTGAAATCCAAAATCACTTAAAGATAGATGGTTAAGACAGTTTACGTGGGGAATATGAAACAATGATTCAGAATACTTTTCGAAAGTGTATAATAACGTACTTATAAAAAAAAGAAAATATGGTATGATTGCCAATGAAACAACTCTCCACAAGAGACCAAAATGACACAGAAAATAACAACTATAGTTCACCGTACAGTCTTCAACAATGAGCCAAGCCCATACCGCATAGTCAGCTATAAAAGGCCCCGAAATAACAATGTAAAACAATTCAAACGAGAAAACTAACGGCCTTATTTATGTAAAAATGAACGAAAACAAATATGTAACACACAAACAAACGACAACCACTAAATTACAGGCTCCTGATTTAGGACAGCCACATACATACAGAATGAGGCGGGTTTGAACATGTTAGCGGGATCCCAACCCTCCCCCTAACCTGGGACAGTGGTATAACAGTACAACATAAGAACTAACTATAAAAATTAGTTACAAAAGGCTTAACTCATCAGATGGATAAGAATACAAGTGGACGTGGATGGGTACTTGTACATCCCAACAACAAAAAGACACTAGGTACATATCTGAGAGTACTCGCAGTTAACTAACAGTAAGTTCACATCCTCTAACAACTAATAAAAAAAAATCATGCATTCCCCGACAGGAATCTTACTATTAAATGAGATATTTGGCACAAAGTAACTAGTATGTATGGATATTAGTTTTACTTTTACTTTATAGTTGAATGAATTTATCATTTACTATCCTTACCTGTTGGATCAAGTCTGTTTATATAGTCAGGACAAGGCTTGACAGCTACTGTTCCTGCTTTTGTGGCCGGCCAACATGATATACCATCCCATGTGATATTGCAATACAGTCCTGAAAAATATGAATACATAAATAATTTGAAAAAAGTGATACCCTACCATTATTTGGTAAAGAATATGCTTAAAATCACAAGACATTGTTACAAAATTATTGCCATGCTTTGTTATATATCTAAAAAAGGAGAAATGATTTTATCGACCAGAAAACCATTTCCTGCAATAGATGTATGTAACATCATCTATCCTACCTTCATATTCGGCTGTAAATGAAAAAAACTTTGGATTCATAAACTTACAGTGAAATGCAAAATAACAAGTTTAGCATATTTTAACAGCCGATTTCATTGAGTGTGTAGGCACCTGTAATATCTTTGGTTAGCTTGCTTCAGTGCTAGCTAAACCGTGAAGTCATTATTAGGTCAGTTATACTACCCTCCTTTAGAAGTAGTCTAATCCAACAGACAGATAGATTGGTTATCTGTCTGACTAGTCTATACGTTATATTACTGAGCCTTAATAGCAAAACAATATAGGGGGCACGAATGTACCCACTTTAAGTCCTCATTTAAAGGTTAATTGGGGAACACAACATATAACCGGCTATCGTTACTACAGATGCAGTATGAAAAATAGATATAAACATTATAATACATTAATTGAATCTCTAAACATATATATGTAAATGGGAATCCTGATCTCAATTGAAAAGTAATAAATCATGTTTTGCAATATTTCCACATCTTTTGAAATCTTGAGGGATATTTTACACCATATTTAAGCATAATTTTTAATTACTGTAAATGCATGATTAAAAGTTTGATGTGACTGACTATATTTAGCTCTAAACTAGGTCATTAAAGTAGACATATTTCAATAACAAAACTCATCCTATTGAAATTTTGACATTGTGTTGAATACAATTATTTCACCAAAAACATGTAGTTCACATACATTGTATGTTTTTCAGGAGACGTCATTAATCAATGCAAATTAAATACAAAAATAACAAGGATCATTTAAACTAGGGTGTGCTATTTAAAATATGTAGAAAATCAGGATAGAAGTATTTGCAGAACCTTCCGCTATTTAAAAAACCAAACGACCATTCCCTACAGGATATGGCGCATTGCATTTGCGCCTTTTTTGCATATTCCCGTCTTTCTTTGCGCCACAAGGTTATATTTCATTTGCACTAAAAATTAAAAAAAACTGCATTTGTGCCATTTTACAAGTAAGATATTAGGGGAAAGTTTAAAATATGCATCGTGAATAAGAGTTTTTAGAGTATTTCCCCCAGGTAATGGGTAACTAAGTAAGTTCATACTTATTTAAAAAAAAATGAGAGTCACTTAGAGTCACTAAGGTTTAAAATTATAATATAGTGTCCACATGTTTGAGGTGTCAAGATGCACATTGTCAATTCTGAGTTAGTTTCCATTAGCTTTCTCAGATTTTGATTGTTTCATATTTTACATGTTGGTGCAGTTTTAAGTCGACTTATACGGAATTGGTTGTTGAAGTCTGTTCGGTTGTTTGTGATGACTTTCATTTATTTGACCTTGATAGTGTTTCATTTGCAACCATCCCACACCTCCTTATTTGTAAATAGAGGAAAACAAATACCCGGCGACGTCCACTTGTATTTTTATCCATCTGCTGAGTTAAGCCTTTTTCAACTGATTTTTATAATGGTTCGTTCTTATGATGTTCTGTTATACCACTGTCCCAGATTAGGGAAGAGTTGGGATCCCGCTAACATGTTTAACCGCGCATCATTATATCTGTCAATTTAGTCAGGAGTCTGCAATACAGTGGTTGTCGTTTGTTTATGTGTTACATATTTGTGTTTCGTTCATTTTTTATACATAAACTAGGCCGTTAGTTTTCTCGTTTGAATTGTTTTACATTGTTATTTCGGGGCCTTTTTAAGCTGACTATGCGGTATGGGCTTTGTCATTGTTGAAGGTCGTACGGTGACCTATAGCTGTTAATTTCTGTGTCATGTTGGTCTCTTGTGGAGAGTTGTCTCATTGGCAATCATACCACATCTTCTTTTTATATATGTAATCTTTTATGACCACGCATGGTTATCCAGTGTAAATCTTTTGTTTTACTTCAGTGTAAAGATATCTTTTAGCTTTTATGATGACTATTTTGCGCGTACATCGTATACGTGAACGATGTCAACGTTGACCAAAAAATGTAAGAAACAAATGGATTAAACGACTACGCGCGTAATCGTTTACATCGTTTAGGTTAGAAACAAATGCGCTCTTAATTGTATCATTTGCGCAAACGGAATCTGGTTTGTGTACTGCAAAACAATCTATATATTTTGAAAACCAACGATTACAAGAAGTTTCCGGAGCATCAAAATTTTTTGTTAATACTTCATATTATAAAGGAACTGTTACTCCATTAAGAATGGCTGATTAGGGTTTCTTTAAATGCCCCCCCCCCCCCCCCCCCCCCCCGTTTTTTCTGTTTATCTGTTTCAATTTAAAGTCCAACAGTAAATAACAAAAACTAAAAGATAAGACAAACCTAAACTATTTCTAATTTAATCAATTACACCCCTTTCGTGATGACACCTTACACTAACATCTTTTAAAAGATCAATCAAATTCACATAACATAAATTTTTCTTAGATAATCGGGATATATGATCTAAAAATAATTTTATACAGTAAAAGTAAACATAATCGTATTGGAATGTATTGCATTACTGTTTAAATTTTGAATGTGTTATATAATTGTTTCTTTTGTTCACGCAAATTCTGTATAACTAATAAGTTTGGGGATTATATAAAAAAGAAGATGTGGTATGATTGCCAATAAGACAACTCTCTATTAGAGACCAAATGAGACAGAATTTAACAGCTATAGGTCACCGTACGGCCTTTAACAATGAGCAAAGCCCATAATGCATAGTTCGCTATAAAAAGCCCCGAAATGACAGATGTAAAAACAATTTAAACCAGAAAACTAACGGACTAATTTATGTACAAAAAATGTACGAAAAACAAATATGTAACACATCAACAAACGACAACCACTGAATTGGAACAGGTAAATACATAAAGAATGTGGCGGGGTAAAACATGTAAGGGATTCCAACCCTCCCTCTTATCTGGGACAATGGTGTAGCAGTACAAGATAAGAACAAACCATATAAATTAGTTGAAAAAGGCTTAGCTCATCAGATGGATACACAAACACAGATTGGACGTGGCCGGTTACTTGTATATCCCAACAACAAAAAGACACTTAGTACTGACCTGAGAGTACTCGCAGTTACTGACAGCTATTTCAAAGCCACTAACAACTAATAAAAAAAATAATACATCTAAGAGTAAATTGTCATTCATTACACATCCAACATCAAATGGATTTAGAGAAAGGACTTCATAAACAGTCAGAGAAAACATGACTTTGTGCAATACCAAGATACATGTATCGCCAGATTGTAGATCTGTAGTCTGCAACAGTACTTAGGCTTACCATTTGAATTGTTTAAAAGCTAACAACACTACAATGAACATAATGAAAATAAGGAGATGCGGTAAGATTGCTAAGTTCAAATGAAGTGAGTGCAAGTAGTTATAAGCAGCCAACAATGAGAAAAATCCATACCGTATGGTCGGTTTTAAAAATTCCTGACATGTCACTATGAAACAATTCAATCAAGAAAACCAACAACCTAATTTAGAACAAAACAATTTACGAAAAACAAATATGACAAACATGAACCAACGACAACCACTGAATTACAGGCTATTGGATTGACACAGGCAGCTGAAGAATGTGGCATGGTCAAACATGTTTGTGAGCGCTAAACCCTCCCCTGGGACAGTGATGTAACAGTACACCATAAGAAAACTATATATAAAAATCAGTTGAAGATGGATTAACTTATTAGAAAAATATAAATAGTAATACATCAAACAAAAACATAGTAGACGCGTGGCTGTTAAGGTAGTCTATCCTCAGAGTGTGGTCAGATCAATTTGAAACTTAGTGGACATCTCAGATCTGTACTTGGTGTCTTTTTGTTTTTGGGATGAACACACTCTGAGGATAGACTACTTTAATAAAAAAAAATACCACATTCAAACTTGATACAGCTATTAATTTAGATTGTGATTAAATATTTGACACAGTCAAGTTTCTGATAGAAAATGAATGCGGCCACATTTACCAATTATGGTCCAATATCCAAAACCTAGATACATGTTTGGATTTAGCATATCAAAATGCCACGTACATTCAATTTTGTTATAAAAATAAAACAGATTTAAAAATTAATTCTAAACTTCAATTTAGACCAGCTTGGAAACTGGGCCTAAAATCCCAAATTTTTAATACATGTTTAGATTCAGCCAATAAATAACATCTAAGAATTCAATTTTTTGCTACAATAAAATTAAGTTTAATAACTTAAGACTTTTTGGACTTTAATGTTAACCCATTTCTCTGACGTCAGTCTATTGTTCTAAGATCTGGACTTATTTTTTTGCAAAAAATAAAGTTGTGATATAAGTTATCTTAAGTTAACATGGTGGCCAGTGGATTCTTGAAAAACGATTGACTATTGAAAAATTCGAACTCGCGCGTATTTTCGTCTGTAGTCTGTAGTCTATGCATGATACCACTAGACCACGAGTGCCGATATCAATTACTAATTAAATATCACTCTTATATCGTATATCTGTCAATGCATGTCAATATTTTGTATTTCAGTCTTTTTGTTATCTAATAAAATATCTACACAGGTGATTTTTAAATCAATGAATTGTGAATATTACTCATTAGTACAATTCCTTAATAAAATAAACATCCATGTACACATAACACTTATCACTTTTAATGTACAAGGCCTTTCCCTTTTCATCATGGCAAATGCTTAATTTTGGTTTTAGTATTAAAATGATATCATACCATGGTCACTTAGTTTTTCCTTGTTTGATTATATAAATCAACATCTTACTGACTCTAATTTAAATAAAGAGTGATAAACTTTGACTATAAAACTACTTCTTTGGCGGCAAAACTGGATACAAAATCGTCAACTTTATAGTAAAAATGAAATAAAGATACCCCTAAGATTAAAAACAATATTATGGGCTTTCCGAATTGATTTCTCTGAGTTCAGTATTTTTGTGATTTTACTTTTTAGTAGAGAAAAATATTGCCAAAAAAAATCATTAAGGATACTAGGCTTGAACTTGGCACTGTTGATATCAAATTTATTTTTACCATGCCAACGATTAGACGATCACGGCTATGAACAGCTTACATGATACTCTGCAAAATTGAATACTTTATATATTGTACATTTGTAATAAGAGCAAGTCTGCTGAGTACCACAAATAATACTAGTTCATTAACTGATTGTCGATGGATGCCAAATGAAATAATGTTACAATAATCAAAAGATAATGAAAGGGAACCATTTTACACAAAATTTATATATAATTTTTTAAATAAGACTAATCACTTGTATCTATCTTATCATCAACTGGTTTCTAGAGTGATGTTACTGTGACATTTTCACTTCAATAAGATTTAAAATGTTTTAGTCATTTTTAATGTGAGTTGTAAACCTAATCAATTGGACATTAACTACTCATTCGGTTGCTAAATACTATATATGTAAATATTAAAGGTATTAAATGTTGGTAGTTAAATTTTTTTAACTTTCAAAAAAAGATTAAAAAAATTACGTATATTAATTATATGTCTTTTTGAATGAATTATAAATACTAAAATCTAATCAATACAGATTATTTGTAATGCTTAAACATAGAATGAAATAATTATTTACAAATATAAAATCTGGTAATAAAAAGGGAAGATAACAACACATTTAAGTTAAATTGAACTTATATTAAGTTATATAAAAATGTGAACCGTGTGGATCTAATCATTTCCAGCTATCAGAGAATAAAAAAGACAAAATACGAAATTATGTTCATGAAATTCCGTTGATTCATTGTCAGATCATGAAACAGATAGTCGTTTTACTAGAAATGGGTTAAGCTAGAGAATTGATAAGAAGTAGTGGATTCGAAAACGATAATCAACTCGCGACTAAAGTCGCTCGTTGATTATCGTTTACGAATCCACTACTTCTTATCAATTCTCTACTACTTAACCAATTTGAAAACGGGTCATGAATTAAGAATTTAAATTCACAGTGAGATTCGGCATATCAAAGAACCCTATTAATTCAATTTTGATGAACTATAAAAAAAAAAAAAAAAGTACAGTTTTTGACTCATTGGACCTCACAAAGGACCAATATAAAAACGGGATCCAAAATATAAATACATGGTTAGATTCAGCATATAAAAGAACTTAGAGAACTGAAGTCTTTCGATGAATTCCCGTTGTAATGGGTATATATATTATTTTTGGCCCTAATTCCTGAACGGTTAGGGCCCAGCCCCTCTTAAATCAATCTTTATCTTCCTTTTTGTATGGTACAATTTTGTAGAGATCCATAGACTTATTCTGAAGTAATCTCAATGTAACCAAAGTATCTTTGTTTTTACCCGTTTTTGCAATTTATTCGCTATACTATTATACGGAGGCAAATTGTTGTGGTCGTCTAAAGCGTTTGTAATTATAATACATCATAAAAATGATATAAAATGTCAAACTAAGAAAAATATCTTTGGAAAGTGCTATTTACCCCAGTACTACAATAAAAATGCCATCACTTAAAATTGGCATGCTCGCATGCATATTTCGTCGAAGAATAGAAACGATCCCTTTTAATTAAAACAGGTGGAAATATTGAGTTGTTTCAGTGAAATACAGAAAAATTATCAAGATTGATAGAAGTTGTGATTCGGTTGAAAAGATTACAAAAAAATTGACTCCAGCTATCATCAAAATGATTGCCCATCATAACTAATTAGATGTCTGGAAATCATGTTTGTAACTTATACCGTAAGGTCAATAGGTTAATTAATTTTTTTGACTTGGCTTCGATCAGGTGATTTTTTGAAAAGATATTATTGTTTTTTAGGACAGAACTTCTACATATCATGTCTAAACATCGAATTAGATTATTTTCTATATCACAACAGAATGGTAGCGTACATAAAATCATACTTTGTATACAGGCGTAACTGTGCGTATGATCGATGACTATAAAAGTACTTAAGGTAGAGTACATAAAATCATACTTTGTATACAGGCGTAACTGTGTGTATGACCGATGCCTATAAAAGTACTTAAAAGGAGTATTGGAATAACGAGTTAAATCAGACTTTTAGGTTCATTTTCCTTTGTTTTATTTGTAGCGTTGTAATTTATAGCAGTTAAATTTCAATTGAGAGCAACGGAGAACATCACGTTTATCCATAGATGTTGCATTTCATTAGGGAATAACATATGATTTAGGAATGTCTGTTTATTGTTATTTGCCAAATCAAAATTGTGATATTTAATGAATTTTTACTAACTATTACATTGTTTTTTTTACAGAACCCATTTGTACCACAACATACGAATGCATTATAGAGATACTTAAATTTTGAGTAGATGGATCGTTGATGACAAACACATCGTAGTTGTGAGGTCAACAGTGATATAATGCATCCTCTGATTTGCGTTATGATTTCCTGTTTTACAGTTGCAGAATGTCAATTCCAAATTGATACCATATTTTTCGTTTATTAATGCATGTATTTGATGCAAGCAAACCTGGGTTACTTTGGAAGTGTTCCCTACACCTTTAATATTAATTATGAAAATAAAAAAGGCATGAAATCAAAAGTAAAAACACAAAAATACTGAACTCCGAGGAAAATTCAAAAAGGAAAATCAAAAATCGAAAGGCAAAATCAAAAGTCCAAGCACATCAAACGAATGGATAACAACTGTCATATTCCTGACTTGGTACAGGCATTTTCTAATGTAGAAAATGGTGGATTGAACCTGGTTTTATAGCTAGCTAAACCTCTCACTTGTATGACAGTCGCATCAAATTCCATTACATTGTCAACGATGCATGAACAAAACAAACATACTCAAAGAGTAAAAATGTCAAAAATAGGGGTACAACAGTCAATACTGTGTTATCATCTTAATATCACTACATAAACAACAAATGTAACAAAGTAGCACAAAAAGGCATACATCAAATTCTCATTCTCATTTTGCTTTTCCTATACGGCTGAATTTATCTATGTATGTATATCGTATGACGGCATACATAAATGCAGACTCACGTACAGTAGATATAACAAAAAAAACAGACTTACAGTAAAAATAATAAATAATTTTATAATGGTGTGGTTCAAAGTATGACGGGATACATAAGTACAGTTTCACGTCAAATACGGCTGAATTTATCTATGTAAAGTCTACCCATAAATGATAGGAGGTTTCATTACTGGTGTAAAATTGCGCGTTTGAAATTCGCACAGGTAGACATAAAAATAATTTTGTCGTATGACGGCATACATAAATGCAGACTCACGTAAAGTAGATATAACAAAAACCAGATTTAACAGTAAAAGTAATAATAATAAATAAAACAATGGTGTGGTTCAAAGTATGACGGGATACATAAGTACAGTTTCACGTCAAATGTATATCATAAAAAAGAGACTAAACAGAAAAAGTAGTCTTATTGCGTAGAAAACAATTAACATAATTCACGTGAAAAGAAATCGCTCTTGCTTCATTAACTAAATAACACATTTAACAAATTAATGGGGTCAAAGATTATATTTATAGAGGAAAATTCACTGGTAAAACGCTTCAATGGCTATTAGAGCTACACGAAAACTTATAGAAAGGTTAAAAAGTTAAAATTTGTATATGCAATATATGTCCCTGAATTGTTTCATTTATCTCTGTCATATTTCTTACTATTGGATTTTAATTTACTTTAAACATACATTTCATATTAACTGATAAACAAGAGAAATTCATAATTTGAATAAAAATTAGTTGATTATCGAACACTGGTTTGAATATATTAAGGTTAACACATGTAGAATTTGCGTGAATTCCTTTATTGAAGAAGTGCCACTTAAAAAGATGTATTTTTCAACTTATCTGATACATACTAACAGCAAGTTTTAATTATATCTACAAGTAGATGAAGATGGTTTGATCTATAGGATGATAGGCAAGACTTTCAATTTAAGTTATCTATAACAGACAGGATCTCTTCTTGATCTACGAGCTCTAAATTTTTCTGAAAGCCTGATGCCATGTTTATATTTTCCTTTTTGCCCTTGATTATTCAAAAGGTCAGATCAATTTGTTAGTAGTTTATCGAGTTATTGGTCCATTTTGTCTTTGAAAAGATGTAGACTCTAGGATGTAGAGATTGTCAAAAATGTTCATGTATTCATTTTATTAGCCAATTTAATCCCAATCCAGAGATGTTATAAAAGATGTAAATAATAACATTAACGGTACCAATTTTTCTGCACCAGATGCGCATTTCGACAAACAATGTCTCTTCAGTGATGCTCGTGGCCAAAATATGTAAAATCCAAAGCTTATATAAAAGATGTAGAGCTATAATATATATATAAATTGTCGAGAAAAAAAACATTCCTCATGAAAACACGGAAATAGAAATTAAGTAGGAACTTGGACCATTATAAAAGAGTTTGATTGGTTTTGTGGGATGATAAATACGTATCTATGTTCACTCGGAATAAGGACATAACTACACTACAGATTTCAGACCCTTCGTCTTATTCCACATAATTCACACAGCTTTTCAAAGTTTGATAGGTCTCATCGTAAATATGCATGTACATTTGGCAAATAATATTACTTGAACAATCCATTAATAGTACATGTATTGGCCGAATGCAGAAAAGAAACTTTGTACAATACTACGTTTACTGTATTTGAAATTCATATTATTGAAGCGAACCTTCTGTGGCAGACAGCATGCACTATTCGAGGCGCTAAAGTTTGAAACACAATTAAACGCCTATGTTCATTCATGTTAAAGTTAAATAAATTTCATGCATTTTAACACATTGAGGACATTTGTTTTTATAGCTAATAGCGAAGAACATGTAATTCAATCGACACATACGTGAAGACATAAAAACAATGTTAACATGTACATATAAAATATACAACAATATGTGTTCACGTTTGTCTTGTTTTTGTTTATGTTTTCATGTTTTGTTTGTTCACAATCGACAAGTTTTATTTACTTCAGTTTACATTTATACAAGATTTTTTTCCGAGTATAAAACAAGTTTTTATTGTATAGACGTTAAGTGCACTCAAGGATGCACTTATTTAATAAATATCAAGTTACAATTTACACATCTTTTCTTTGTATACGTATTTATGAAATAAGGTAAATCTGTATTTTATCGTTATTCTGGAATAAAAAGGTTAACCAATAGGTAAATAAAATTAATGATTCGTTCCGTCAATTTATGCACCATTAAATGTGCTGTAATTTTATTATTCTATGCTAAATACCTCTAACAAGAAATGGTGAAATGTTTGTCTCTTAGTCAAATAACCCCCGCAAGAAATTGTAAATTGTGTGTAAAATACATTTACCAAGAAATAGTGACTTGTTTGTCTGTCCAGTAATAGTGAATTGTATGTCTCATTGCCAAATACCTGTACTAAAATATGGTAGAAATGTTTGTCCATGTGCTGAATAAATACCTATACCAAGACATGGTGAAATTTATGTCCCTTTGGCAAATACCTCTTTCAGGACATAAGGAAATGTCTGTCTGTATGTCAAACACCCCAAACATGAAATAGTTAACTTTATGTCTCTATACCAAATACCTGTACTTAGACATAGTGACATGTATCTCTAACAAGAACTAGTGAAATGTATGTATCTTTACCAAATACCCCCAACAATGAATTATGAAATGTGTATCCCTATGCCAAATACCCCCAACAACAAATAGTGAAATAAATGTGATCCTATTCTAATTACTCCTTCAAAAAACAGTGATCCCCTAAATGATCGAAATGATCTCCTCGGGTTGACAATATATTTATGCAAATGTAATGTAACGATACCTTCAGTTTGTTTCTCTTGTTGCATACTTTTATTACACTGTAATTCTTCAAGGTACAGGACCTTTCGTTGTTGCTCCTCGTTGTTGATCAAAAGATCGCTCCCCTGTAAAACACAAAAGTAAAAAATGAAACTTACCATTGCTTGTCCTCGGTGGTTCCGTAAAAATAAGTCCATAACATTCTAATTTCTTTTTCACAATGACATCTTTTTGATCCTCGATTGTTATGAAAGTTTTTTCATAGTCCTTATAATGAAGCCAAGCATCAAGGTCTGTAAAGTTGTACATAGTCATTTTGACCACTTGCACGTTTGTTCAATTTTTTTTAAATATTTTTAAACGCTGTTCAAAACAGTCTCTGATATTTAATATTTTCCATTAATGAATTTTATCGCAAGAAAATGTAGAACGCTTGTCAGTACATCAAGTGCTGTATCCAACTACTTTAAGTTTGTTTTCCTATAACTATCATACTTAAGTCGAAAATGGGGCCTATCCACTGTGTAACAGATGTTGTTAAATATATATAATAGTTTACATATTTTCACCAATAATCCATCATTCCCCAATTAAAATAGCCTCTACGTTAATACTCAATCATTCATTAATAAAAACAAATAAATTATATGTCGATTTCTGTAATTAATATGACGACTTCCGGATACAATCTATTTTATACAAATGTACATTTCTTTGTAAACGTAACACAATATTTTGATCGTGACCGCGTCGAATTCACTTGTTTCATAAAAACTATGACATGCAAATGCAACACTTAGTAATTATATGGATTGTTGTATTATCTAAATCCGCATAGAATATTATTTTCATTAACACTCATTTGTCATGAGTATCATACGTCTAATTGAATGTTGGTAATATATATGTCCATTTCACATAAATCACCAATATATGATATTCACATTCGGACATCAAATGATGTTTGTGTTGACATTATTATTAATAATAATCATAAACGAGCAGTTCGTAGTAAGCGTTTGTTGGTTTATATTTTATCTTTAATCGACACTCTCAAGTTACACCGGCTTTACATGAAAACCGATATGATGAAAATAGTTTACATGATAATTTGAATTACAAATAACCGAACAAAAACTGTGCACTGGTATTTAAAGAATAATATTTTTTTCTCATAATCATGCCAATACTTTAAAAACTTTTCAACTATCAATCAAGTTTGGGGTTTAATGAAGGAATGCAACAATTATCTATGAAAAATCAAAAACATTGCCAAAAGTCAATTCACTCAACTCTCAATAAGCGATATAAATACAGTGACGAGTGAAAAGGAGATCGAAATATCAATAGGTCCTCTAGGGAAGAATGGAGAGAAGAACTAATATTTGATAAAACAATATAAAAACACAAAGTCGTCATCCGTTTCGTTTCCACCTTCTTTTTCAGTTTGAGTAATTTGTAATCTTCCGTCATGTGTGGAATAACTTTTAGGAATTTTGGTCCTCAATGCTCTTTAACTTCGTACTTTATTTGGCCTTTTTAACTTTTTTGGATTCGAGCGTCACTGATGAGTCTTTTGTAGACGAAACGCGCGTCTGGCGTATATACAAAATTTAGTCCTGGTATCTATGATGAGTTTATTTATACTCTATAATAACCAAGAACTTTTTAAAAATAATCGTCAAGAATTAAATAAAAAGAGATACATAATTTATCAGAATATCCTTTACCATTATTATAATAGAAGTCCAGTGGTTAATTTCTTCCATTGACAAATAACACGTATAACATTATGATAATATGTATGACAAGATAACTTTTTCATCCTACATTTTTGAACAGTTTAGATAAATATGAATAAAAGTAGGACACATTTTTTCTTTTATCTTTCAAACGCACGCCTTTTTTTTGTAAAATATGAATGTGTGTACGTGTACAGTGCAACTTTAAATAGTGTACAAAATTAAAATATACTATTGGTCGATAACAATAACAACATTACCTCAACAAATAGCACGACCTTATTTCGTTTTGAGTTGACTATTATGAGATAAGACTCAAAGTGATCTCAGGATACTAAACCGAGGTGTAATTTTCAATTGAAGAGAACAAAACATGTTAAAGTATATCGAAATATTATTGTTTAATAATCTAGTTGAATGATTGCATCAACGTCGTTTAACAAAAAGCAACAGAGATATACCGCCGTTCAAAAGTCATAAAGCATAAACAAATCCGGGTTACAAACTAAAACCGAGGAAAACACATCAACTATAACAGGAAAACACATCAACTTTAAGAGAAAAACACATCAACTATAAGAGGAAAACACGTCACCTATAAGAAAACACATCAACTTTAAGAGGAAAACACATCGGCAACTATAAGAGTAAAACACATCAACTATAAGAGCAAAACACATCAACTATGAGAGGAAAACAACGGAACAACAGAAACACTGATCTGCAACAAAAACAGTAGCCAAAATAGGACTATTTGATAAAAAAAATAAACTGCCATATTTCCGACTTAACAACGACCTAATCCGTTTTTTTTTTAATTGTCGAACAATTCAAAGTAAATGTCATTGAAATAATAAATCACCATACCTAAACCAAAGACCCTTTGTTAAGAACTCTGATCTACAATTTGTATGGTATTGTAAAAAAAGACTTCACTTTAATTTTGTGTAGTATACAAACATTGCAACCGAGTCACCATTTCATTGAAAAACGTAAATGACGATTAAATTATACCAATATCAAAAGATTTCGTAATAAAATGGAGCCAACATTTTGGTAAAAAATACCATACGTAAACGGAAGGAGACAATATTTAAAAAAGAAGCAGAAGGAAATTTCACATTAAACAAATATAAAAGTGGTGCTAAAATCAATAATTAACATAGACTACAATTTGAATAAAAACGGAAATGTGATAACTGACCTAAAGGAAGATTCGATCAAACTTTTGAATGAAGAGATAATTCTCAATTGACAAGATATGCATTTAGTCTAAACAACCCTCACTATCAATGCAAACTTCAAAATGAGAAAAATACCGAATTTGCTTTTTTTCTGAAGAAAGAAAGCTTGAAATAAAAATCATAAAAGTAAACACAGTGTATAGAGAAATGTTATAGTGTGCAATAAACTAACATGAATTTACAAAAATTGACTACATCAACGATGCTGGTTCCCTTAATCTGTCTTTTTGTCTACAAAAGCTATAATTTAACACGTAGGATCCGTAGCTAATTCCCATTTTCAAGATAGCCGTTTTTCATAAATCATCGTTATTATGAATAAAAAATGTTAACGAAATCAATGCGCATACCAATGTGAATATATCACTGTTTGAGTGTCGCTACATGAATTTAGGCAACATAATGTATCGATGTTCAATATCAATAATTCATTAATGACCATTTTCACTCCAAATATAATACAATATAAAGGTCATTTAGTGTCGAAGTACTAGCTTTTTGCAGTTAAGTCACAAAGTAACAGACTTTTGTAAGTCACAGTAACGTCCCAATGTTCATTACCCAGTCTTAGTAGGATAAATGTATGATACAGACTTTACTAAAATATAAAACTACAAAGATAACAGATAACACCTGTTCATGTATATTTATAATTCAGGTGCACAATCTATTAATGTATTAAAGTTATAAAACAATTGAATGATTTTTTTTATTTATCTCTATGTAACTCGGTGGTTAGTTAATATGATCCCAATATTTCCCAACAACATTAGTGTTTTATAGTTGTATTATATCATTCCAACATTGGCCCACAACACTTTTAAATTTAAAGAGGTTTTATATGTTTCCAATATTGCCCCTTAACAATACTAGTTATTATATAGTTGTTTTATATTATTCCAATGTTACCCCACATCATTAGTTATTTTATAGTGCGTTGATATTATTAAAATGTTGCCCCACTAACTCAGTTATTTTGCAGTGCTTTATTATTATTCCAATGTTGCCCACAACACTTCTAGTTATTTTTATAGTGGTTTTATATTAGTCAAATGTTGCCCCATTACACTAATTGTTTTATAGTGTTTTTAGATTATTCCATTGTTACCCAACACCATAAATAAAGGCAACAGGAGTATACCGCTGTTCAAAACTCATAAATCCATGGACAAAAAACAAAATCGGGGTAACAAACTAAAACCGAGGGAAACGCATTAAATTAGATATTCCAAATTTATATATATTTTTTTATGATTCCAATGTTGCCTAGCAACAACTTAACGCGCGTCTGGCGTATATACAAAATTTAGTCCTGGTATCTATGATGAGTTTATTTACAACCACTGGGTCGATGCCACTGCTGTTGGAGATTTATTTCCCCGAGGGTATCACAAGCCCAGTAGTCAGCACTTGTTGTGCTTACATGAATTATCATTGATATGGTTACATTTATAAATTAACTGTTTACAAAATATTGAATTTTTGAAATTCTAAGGCTTTTCTACCTCAGGCATAGATTACCTTAGCTGAATTTGGCAAAACTTTTCGGAATTTTGGTCCTCAATGCTCTTCAACTTCGTACTTTATTTGGCCTTGATGAGTCTTTTGTAAACGAAACGCGCGTCTGGCGTATATACAAAATTTAGTCCTGGTATCTATAATGAGTTTATTGATACTGATCTGTAATATCACTAATATACATTTATTATTTTCATTAGGTTTTGTGAGACGGTATTATACTTGTGAAAATTGTTCAAATAAGCATTTTAAACGACTTTATTCACATACTACCTATAGCACACCCGATTATGACATTTTAAGAATTTCCGAAATGATATGGCCAAAATAAACGCTGTTGTCTTTAAAAGTTCCCGGTCCACCAAATAGTTTGATATGCCTACTTTCCTTTCTTAAAAAAAGGTAGAAGTTATAACAAAAGACAATCAAAATTCATAAGTCTAAGAAAAACAGACAAAACCAAGGCCAAAAAGAAACATCAAAGAGACACATTACGTCCACAAAGCATTACACATCAGATGAACAATGTCAGAGGTTCATAATGTGAAGACCAAAAGCATTATTTTTCTTCACAATTGGTTGCTAACATAGGCTGTGTTCACACTTAGGCTTCGATAATTTTAATAAAGTTTAATCGATTGCTATTTATTTCGAAGATATAAGCAATACAACTTGTGAACACGATTTATTTTTCACAGGAAATGGTTCTTGATATGTTACATAGTCAATAATTTTAAATAAGTCACTGATTGATATGTAAACTCTAGTGAATGCAGATATACGATGAAAAATGACGTTCCCAAAATAATAGTTATTTTGTGTTTTAGACATTGAAAATCACAAAATATTTCAATTGAACGTGCTTTAAATCACTAATTAAAATTGATCAAAAGATTATGAAAATATGATTCAACTCTTAAAAGGACTTCAGTTCATAAAAAATATGGACCAAGTGAACTGCCTACGTTGGAACTGGTCCATGAGTTTTGATGTTGAGTAGCGGATACAGAAAAAAAAAAAATAAAAATCCGTCTTATTAAAAAAAAAGTAACATGGAGGTAAAAAAAAAAGTCAAACCCTTCAATCGTTTGAAAACTATTTATGATATGAGAATTATGCATTTAAACCGTCGACAGTCGACCTACATATGTGAATACTAGTACTCCAGACATTATGTCTTTGTTGTCCTTTGTTTTAGTCTCACTACTAGTTGTGTATAGCTAAGTGAACTATAGTGTTAACTGCTATAAAAGAAATAAAATCAGTTGTGCACGTATGCCATAGAGCTCACATTGATTTGCGTAAGCAGGAGATGAAAATGTCCTGCACCAACTTGAGTCGGTAGCTTACAATTTGAGGGTGACTGTCAAAATAAAAGAATATCACTTAGTATGCGAAGAGTGTTTTCTAATAATGATCTCCTAAGAGGAAATGCAATCATTTGATATAAAATTATTATGCATATTACAGTTGAAGCATTATAAAAAAAGTCAATAGTTATCGAAGGTACCAGGGTTATAATTCAATACGCCAGACGCGCGTTTCGTCTTCTAAGACTCGTCAATGACGCTCTCAGATCAAAACAGTTATAAAGCTAAACAAGTACAAAGTTGAAGAGCATTAAATTCCCAAAAAGTTGTGCCAAATACGGTTCTATCAATAACCGTTCCTAAAAAACATAAGATAATAAAATAAAAAAAAATCATTTAATTTTAGATGAAATCATATGATCTTTATATCAAACAACAAAAACTTATAAGGCATGTTTTTCTTTGACGTCAAACTGCCTCATTAACTGAAAAATATATCTGACAATAATTACATGTTTCCTGACACAAATTACATTGTTAAACGACGCCTATCGACAACATAACCAGGTAACTAGATTACGACATCAATTATAGCAGTAACAAGGTTGTATTTGAAAACTAAAAGCAAAAGCTATGTTGGATTTGCCATTTTGTATCAGATAAAAAGAAATATTAAAAATTATGAAATCAAAATTAAGCTACTCGAATAAACAGAAAAAACATTAAATATCAAACCGGGAACAATGCTGCATTCAGTATAATTAAATCGATGTTAAATATGAAATTCTTGATACATTTGGTGCGTCGAGAAATCATGTGAAAGGCAAAGATGTATAAATACTTTAATACTTGAGAAAGACTATCCAAAAAAGCACATGACATGGAAAAAAATACGCCAATGCTGTCTTTTAGTTTGCAACCCGGAATTCCGAATTTCGAACAGCGGTATACTACTGTTGGCTTTATTTTGTAAACTTTGCCTGTAGGATTTCGAACTTTAGTTCCAAAAATAAATATTACAAAATAAGCAGAGGAACAAAACACTCTCTGTTAAATGCAAGTGTCATGTCTTACGGAAGTACTATACAATGTGTCATTTGTGTTCTTATTGAAAAAAAATTACGGCAAGACATGTGTATACTTTACGACAATGGTTAATGTTTATCGTTAAGAGACGGGATAATAGACTAATAATTTTGTCTACACCAGAACTATGTTCCTTTATCCTAAATAAAACCATAGAACCTTTAATATATACTTATGTATTTAAAGTATTTCTGCAAATGAGAACACCACAGCATTGTCTACATAGAGTACATACACTGCAGTTGCAATATATTAACCGGGAATTAGAGTGATAATCCAGAAATGATTCAGACGGGCATTCTAAAGCAAACTCAATATTTGTTTTCGGAAGCAAAGCAACGTGTTGTCTCTTGATACAATTTGATTAGTCTTAATAACAGATTGCCTTCTATCTACATTCCCATACACAAAAAAAAACAACCATTAAGCAATACTTATTACTATTAAACATTTTTTTTTATGAATGTTTACCAAATTGTTGAAAAATATTCTAAGCATATAAATACCATTCTTAAATATTTAAATTCAACTAGATTACAACATTATTCCGATTTTTACCTTGTAGACGAAACTAATACCTAGAAAATTGGAAATACTCGTAAAACATTTCTTACAGAAATTGCAATGTGAATCACTAATAAATTCAACAAAGATACTATGCTTAAAATTGTATACACCACACGATCGTTTTGTTTACAAATAACTCATAAGTGACGTCCGAGTAAAACAGTTTAAAAGGATAAATTAAGTAGGAAACTGTAGAGGACTTATGACCAAATATTCTTTAGGGTTTGCCAAATTTCAGCCAGATAATATTTATCTTTTTCTTGGGAAGACAATCTTTTGTATTTTAAAAAATTGCAATGTTTGATAAACAATCTATAATCATGAACAAATCAGCTGAACCATATCAATGATAATTCGTACCAACACTGACATTCTGTTCTGAATACTGTGAATGTGATGTAGCTACAGTAAAATAATATGTGAAGGGATAATAATGCGATGCATTGCACGGATTATAAAATGGATTTTAACATTTACATCCTGTCTAATTCTATATAGACATTAAAATGAAATCTGTCAGATATGTCTTGGTTTTTATATAAATCTGGTACTTATGAATTTCAAATGGAAAATAGAATTAGGAAAATTATTGTTTTGACATTAATTTACAGTATCTTAACGTTTTGGGTATTACAAATACATTTTCATTAAAAGGATTTTCTGCTACTATTATGAATAATAAAAATCAAACTGAACGATATTGATTTTTAATTTACCAAGAGCGATTTTCCTCCAAATAGTCTGTATTTATTTAACTGTTAAATTGAAATTAACGGTGACTCTTATCTTTTCAACTTTTCAATCTTTCTACATTAAACTGTCGCAGGAGCATTCGATATATGTACCAATGAATATTAAAGTCATATGAAACGAGTGACTGCTGAAAAATAATGTTTATCCAATTCTTGAACCAATGCATGTTCATATCATAAACTAAGTCTTCTGTGCACGATTTTATCATTTTATACGCAAACATATAGTATAATTGTCAATATGGTTTTCTCTCTGTCTATTAAAATGTGAAAATAAGGCAGCTACTTAATTGTTGTGTTTTGAATCCGTACTTTACCGATTGTCACCTTATAGTAAACAATCAACAAAGAAGCATGTATATTAAGCATGTGTTTAACGTGTACAACCAGAAAAAACTTTATTTTAATGACAGATTCATGCGTATTGCGATCACTAGATTTTTACGAGGAGGGTCACGCTAAGGTCACTTTGCATACGGAGAATATGTCGGCGAGTTGCTTCCTGTAAGCAAGCAATTAGAAAAAAGTAAACTTCGTCTAAATGTGGACAAATTATAGAATTTTCTTCCGAAAAAAGTATATTTACATGAATGAAATTAAATATATGAATAAAAGTAAATATTAATAACAACGTATGTCGGCGGGTCCACTCAAGTTTCCAAACAAACCGTCGATCATCAAACCAATCTGACGGTCATGGCCATTTAAAAATGGTCGTTGAAGTAAGGACAGTTTGCTGACCCAAATAATATGTTCTGGTGACCGAACTTCGAGATTGCTATTGAGCATCAGCGTAATTTTAGACTGGTTAAACACACTTTTAAATCTCTAAATTGGAAGGCAGCTCTTCAAATTATCTTACGTGTTTATCTATCGAGTAAAATATAACTTCATATCAACTATTATAGTAATTTTTGGTTAGTTTAGTAACTGCAATCTCTGATTTGTATTCGGTCACAAAGTTGGAATGATTCTGATTTACAATACTAACGAATTGAAGTCCGATATGTTGTCATTAAAAAGCCGACTCTTTAAGAAGTTGTTAATGTTCACTTATGCAAATACTATTTTAACACATTGTACTAAAAGGTCCCTGTCAGATGAGACATGAATTTGCTATTATACAAACTCACAGCTAAACGGGCATCTCCGTAGCTCAAATCCATTGTCTGAACAATGATTTCAAAGCAGAAATATTTAAAGCTCTTAGTTATCATTTTCATAGAATCCCGGAAAGAGCTATAGCCAATCTCATTAAAATCCGATGTTCTGATACGCTACCCTCCACTAGCGTATCAGAACATCGGATTTTAATGAGATTGGAGCTATAGCGAAAGTTAATTACGAAATCGGTTGACAAACTCTTTAAGGATTTCGTATGTGTTTTTATGAAGAATAACAAGAGTTATGTTCACAATTGCAAATTGTAATTTGTTGAACCTGAATCATGGTGTTAGTTCGAGATAAATACTAAAATATATTTGTCTGTTTTTGTATTTCTGTGTGAAAATGGTTAGTATGATTATCTCAAATCGTTTTGAAATAAAACCTCACGGAAGGAAAAGATAATATAAAGGCGAATCACATTCCTCAATAAAAGATAGGCATACTATTGTTAATTTTTTTTAGACGAACAACAGTCTGTTAAAATATTATTTATAGAAACCTGTAGTTTTAGCAACATAAAATTATAGAACACTGTATATGACCCTAGAAAGTAAGAAGTTAATTTTGAACTAGTGGCGACCTTAAGTAGCGTATTACTAAAGCTTTCGTCAATCGTAAATCAAGTGATTATTTACATTTGGGGATATCACAAAGATAGAAAAAGATGGGTTTGAAGGTAAGACATAAAGAAAACATCCCTGTTTATATAATGACATATGTATTCCATCACGAGCTACAGTCATTATCGCATCAGTATAAAAATAACTATAACGTGACGAAAAATTTAGTTTTCAAACGACCATCATTGTCATATTTTAGATGTTGGTCTAAATGCTACGTTTTAAGGATAATCGATCTTTTTGAACACCATCTACACGAAGTCCTCCTCGTGAAAAAAATTTATCAAGTCGGTAGAAAAGGATATCAGTTGGTTCCGATAGGAATTCCAACTGTTTAATAAATCGAAGGAAACACACAAACTGTAAGAGGAAAACAACGAAACAACAGAAGCTCTGAAGTGCTTCAAAAACAAACGACAATGCAACACACACAGAAACGAATTTATGATAACAACTGCCATTTTCCTGACTTGGCACAAGACATTTAAAAAAAAATGGTGGGTTGAATCTTGTTTTGTGGCTAGCCAAATCTGGCGCTTTTATGGCAATGTTAGATATAACACTAAAAGGACAACATGCCATGACAGGAATACAGTACAAAAATATGCAAGACCATTCTGGACAGAGAAATACACAATACGATAGTACATTTAGACACGCTTACCACAGAATAAAAACGTACACGTAAAACAACATAGGACAGCTAACAAAAACATCACAACAGATCCACGAGATGTCTGTCACACGACTGGATTAACGCTACAAAAGTAACGTCACAGGTAAATTTATAAAAACATTTGATATGATTCAAGGTCAGGTTTGAAATAATGTTAATAAGGAAATGTGTTAGTAATAAGATATCTAATTGTATTATCTATCTATGTCGCTATTTCTTTCAAATCAAACTGTTAAACAAATACATCGTGTAAATTTTATTGCTTTAAACTAAAACCTTATGAATGATCTAGGTGATTAATGATCTTCACCCTAACATACGAATAGAAAAAAAAAGACTTACAACAAATCTGTATTTAAGATAACATGAGGAATACTTATGTACACAATACAGCATTCACATATTTTCTACCATTCTTGCATGAGAGGGGTTGTGATATATTCTAAGACGATTGTTTTAATATCCACCTCTGATTAGCTGCCTCCTTAGAGAGGGTGATTTCGCAGTACTAATAAGCCCAGTTGTGATTGCTAATGAATTAGATATTAGTGATGTGCAAAGAGATTTTTATACTAATAGGATTTGGCAGACTAAGCAATTAAAGTTATTGATCCTTTGAATAAACTTCTTCTTTAAGGTTATTAATTCAAAACTGTAGTTAGATCTTTAGATTGCTTTCAAACGGTACAAACAATATTATTTCTACTTTTGAAATATAACTAAATAGGATTTGTCATACAGTTAGGATTACGTATGGTCTTGCATCCTATCAAAACGGACGTATTTGAGTTGCATGTTAATTTTCTCATACTATTTATGACGTTTTTACGCTAATTCCGTTAGATGTGCACGAATTGATATTAAAGTTTTGGTAGCATTGCTTATTCATTAGTTGAAACTGACCTTGTTCCCGCTTTCAGAAACCCAAAAACTCTTATATAAGTACTTAATCGGCTATTACTTTCTCTTTTACTTGCTTTTTTTGGGGCTTCATGCCTATCTGTTGAGCCTGATGTCATGCTGTTTCATCATTATTCCAAGGTTAAGTTCTTACAAACTTGTTTTTCCTGCCACATTCGTTACGTGTCTCAAGTTAAAATCCTTATATTATTTGAAACTTATTTGTTGTTGCTTGCATTATTTGTTTTCAATGAATTATTGTAATCACAAAAAGGACTTTGGATTTTCTTTTTGAAATTCATTTTTGTAATGCCAGGATCTTTTATAGATACTATACTAAATGGTGTTTGATCGTTGTTGTTCTGTAATTTTGGTATTCATTACAGCACTCTTTATTTTTGGTTTCAGTTCAAAAGAAACATATCAAAACATAATTGTCTGTTTAGGATTTCCTCTCAAATAAGTGGTGATGCAATATTTGTTGGAATTCAAAATAAATCGTCAAGACTTACTCCTTTATTACGCGATTTCAAAAATGTGATTTAGCAACACAAACTATTGTTATTCGATGACAACAAAACAATTGCCACGTAAATGAGACAGGTGTTAGTCATCTATTGGATCTCTGAAAACAGATGCTGCATGATTTTCCTAAAACCAGTATGTCTTATATTTTTTTTTGTGTTTTCATTTGAAAGCAAAATATTGACTGTATTTACTGCATTTGACACTTTTTTGAGAATATTATGTTTTGTATTTTTCAGGGATTCATCATAATTTAAGTCTTTACATTTAGAGGTCAAATTTTATATATGAAGCGTGTCAAAGTATTTAAAGTATAGTATCAACAGACATACATTTCTTTTTTATAATCATCCATGTTTTATATAGCAAAGACAAACGTTTTTATTCTTGTTGTAGAAGTTTAATATTCCAATTAAAAGTACTTTCTGGACATGTTATTGACGTGTTGCAATTACTTACGACTTTCACAAAATAAATTACTCTCCAAATTTAAAGTTATGAAAATTTTCCAGACAATCAATATATAAATATATATACGTTTTCTTTCTCGTATGTTATTCAAGGTTGTATGCAAATGTAAGGCATGATCTGACATTGAATTTCTTTCGATACATGGATATATTTCAAGGACAACTTTATATTACAAATTGGTCGAATGACGTTTCATTTTATATTAATGTCAAGAAAAGAAATACAAGTAAACTGATTCTTGTATTTGTACATATGTTTTTGTGAGAATGAAGAACTTGGACATCTGAGTTTAATCAGTCTTAACACTGTACTCCATATATCTCCCCAAAAAAACGGAGTTAAGTCATATCCACCAAAAATTATACTAGGTTGAATACTACTTAAAAGGCTATGACACAATTATGTCTTACAAAGCAGGGAAAATTGGCTCACTCTTCCACTCAACATACAAGAAGTACCACCTGTCCGAGATTATTGTAAACTTTTTATCCATGGACATATCATATAGCCTGAATATGATATTACTTTACCATTGAATTTATTTCTATTTCGTTTAATCAAATTTGTCCAAATTAATTGAGATGCATTGGATAGTGCACAATATAGACTGTTTTATTTTCATATTAGTCTGTCGATTTCTTTATAACTGTAGTTGTAATTGGTCTCAAGGTTAGAAACCTTCAAAAGTGTGTTAATTTTGGGGAATTTATTTGTATTAGTTTCTACACTGATTATTCGATTTCAGTAAAAAGTAATTTCGTAAAATTTTCCTGAAATTACTTGAAAGAAGAATTCCAATTCAAGTTGAATAATACATAACATGCAAAGTAGAAATTTTTCAAAATACTATTCTTTTTTATATACGTTTCTGATAACTTGAAAATTGCGATAAAAATGGTATCTGTATCTTAGTCATTTTGTTTGGGTTTTCTTGAGATTCCATAGAAAGTTGACCAATTATGCTCTGTCCTAACATACGGCCAAATCATTGAAAGACCCATCGTCTAAACTATTGATAGCTATCATTTTGCATTTACAAATGCATCATTGAAAAGTTTAGAAATATACCAACGAAATAAAGACCTCCGGGATATAATATATCATACATATAGAAATTTTTTATCATAACATATGGAAGAGATTTTTTTTAAATACATTGCACCATCACTATCTGTATCTAAAATATGAAATCTGTAACCATCGAAAACATTTGCATAACAGAGGGACTATCTATCAACTACTAGTATTTAAAACATATTTAACACTCTTTATAAATGACATGCAAAGAAAATAATTTTCTGCATTAACATTCACCAGAAACGATCAAAAAACGTATATTTGAAAGCCAATGATAGATTATACTGAAACTATTGTCTTTGAAATGCTTTACGATCTAAAAGTACCTACAATAAATAGTCTAATCAATAGTTTAAACTAAACTCCAAGACGAAGGGAAGATCCTAACAATAGAGCAAATGATCAACAACTGTCATATTCCTGACTTGGTGCAGGCATTTTAAGAAAAAAATGGTGGGTTAAACCTGTTTTAGTAGCTATCTAAACCTCCCAGTCATATGAAATATTTCTGTTGTTTATAGTTCCATTATAATGACAAAATTGTGTTAGGAACCCAAATAGACATAATAGATAATCTGACCATACTTGGGATCAAGCAGCCAAAAACTGTGTAAACATATATCACAGACATATTGACTGTTTTGTCTGAACTCTTTTAATGTTTTTTTCACTAATATAATTTTATTGTTGGCGAACAAATATCTGTATTTGAATACACATGATGAAATATAATAGATAACCAGATTCGCACGGCATTCGATATTCAACCAAACTCAAGCTAAATTAACCAGCCATTTGCTAACAGTCAAGTTTCAGATATATATATAAACCCAAAAGTTGAAAAATGTTCGAATAAAATATCGGACTCGGTATAATCAATAGTCGGAATTTTATCTACAAAGAACTATGTTATTTATGATTAAAATGAAGATAACTGTATGCAGGTACAAAATATTTGTTGCTTGTAACTAATAAATAACAAGTACACAGTTAATATATCGTGGGTGATTATTATGTCCCTATTATAGAAACTCATGTTTATGCCTTGCTTACCATAAAATACACATATTTACAAGCTATCACCGCTATTATTGTTCAAGGTTTTTCCCTTTTTTTTTCAATCGTAATGTAACGCGCAGTAACTTATGTCATGAATGATAACAAAATAACGACTTTCTGTTGGTGAGCAATGTAAAATCTACAAATAAAAACATTGCACTCAAATCACTCACTTTGGTGTCAATGACATAAACGTCGTATTAAGATGTTTATGTATCGTATATCCTTACAAAAAGTCACTCAAGATTTATGGAGTGAAGATGCATTATTTTGTTTAAAAACACTTATAACACATTTGCAACAATACCCACAAACTTGCTGATGTAAGAAATGTATACAGAAGCCATTGACATACGCATGGTTGACTTCAGCAGTTATGCAATTGATTGAATGAATACATACTGCAGTACAGTTTCGACTTATATCTTATTTTAATACGTTGATTTTCTTTTGGAAATCGTAATGTATTGGTTTAAATTAAATTGGTTGCATTTGTTCCAGATTGAATTAGCTTTAAAAAGTAAAATCACAAAATTACTGAACTACGAGTAAAATTCAAAACAAAAAGTCCGTTATCAAATGCAAAATCAAAAGCTAAAACACATCAAACGAATGGATAACAACTGTCATATTCCTGACTTGATAAAGCCATTATCTTATGCAGAAAATGGTATATTGAACCAGGTTTTATCGCGCTAAATCTCTCACTTGTACGACAGTCGCATCAAATGTCCAACGACGTTTGATGATACTTATCAATTCTGCAACCTAGTCTCGGTTATTTGACCTTATTACCTTTTTTCAGCTGGAATAAAGGTATAGATAGATAATTAAGCTTGCATAATTCTTCAAAACATCAATAGGTTATCGCTGTATAAATAACAGATTGATATCAATATAAATGAAAGTAATTATTTTTCGATCGACTGATGTTGAGGATAAGATAGCCAACAGTAAGATATTTGAGCCATGGAAAGAGTGTCTTTTAGATGACAGCAGTTATCCTTTCTTAGGTCAATTTCAATAATAATTTTCCTCTTGTATTCATGTAAATATATATTTGGATATTTTTGTTTTTTTTTAGCGTAAAGGTAACAGTATCAAGAACACGTACAGGGGAATTTGTTATTACGGATTAAAACATATATACTGTCTACCTACATCAATTAAGGTTGTAATACAAGATTTCTTTAGAAAAACATTACTATGATCCATCAAAGAATGGACACATGTTTTCATAGTTTGTAGTTGTCAAAAATTGAAATAACATTAAGGAAGGAATGTAGCATGAACTCGTATTGTCATGTGTTGGCGGTCGCTGACACTTTTTGCTAATTTCAATTCGTACATGTGTACCCTTAAACTATAACTATTTTTCAACATGGATTTTACCTGGCTCTCAGGCGTTGATCCGATACTTGATGTTTTAGTTGAGGAAGTGGGTGCAATTAAGAGATCAGGTCCATTTTTTGACAAAAAATTGGTTGTAAAGGTATAGTTTTTTTTTCCTTAAAAGAATATAAATTTTGGTACACATGACTGTGTAAAAAAAAATTGTTGATAAATAAATCAAAAATTGCATCATATTTGGAACAGTTGATAATTGCTATAGCTGTAACAAGCCTAGAATGGAAGTAAACTAGGAAGTTTCGTCTGTCATTGGTATGTTCATTTATCCGGTTCCTTCTCTTAGACTTTTAACTCTTGTTAATTAATTCAATTACAAACAAAATGACAAACCAAAAGTAATTCCATGATCAATGAGAAATAAAAAGAACACGTATTATTCGTGCAACAGTTTGGTTTCTGGAAAGTTTAACGATAAAAGAAGATAGAAAAATAGGATGGTTTTGATCTCTTCCGTGTTAATGTTCTTAATTCGATACAATACGGAAATGTTTTTGACAGCTGCGTCCGTCCCAAACGAACAAAGATAATTATAAGTCATAGATGGAAGAGTACATAGTGTTTAGGTGTTTGTTAGTGAAATATACCAAATATGGAATATTCAGCAGAAAAAAAATAATGCTGATTTTGTTTAGCTAAAACTGTTAGCAGTAAGACTAAATAGTTTATTTGAAAATATTTTGCTCACAAGTTAATATCCCCATTATACCATGTGTTTGTTTGATTGATGGCTGTCTAACGTGCTACAGCCAATTCTACATGGATATTACATGTAATGAGATATGAAAGTACCATGTTTTTTTATAATAGAAAGATAGTACATCAGGCTTAAAATTATATACGACAGACCCTTGACGTCTGCAAATGAATCACAAAAAAGTTAAAACTAAACAGGCACAATTTCGTACGAAATTGAAAGAGAATTGAGTTAAAAAATCCGAAAGGTTTTGGCAAATACAGCTTAGGTACATGCAATGTATTCCTAACAAATCTTTAGTATTTAGAAAAAATAAAAAAATAAAAATATCACGAAATTTAATAAAACAGTTAAAAAAAATGTATAAAAGAAAGTTTAACCTTACAATATTTAATCATAATTATATGCATTTTATGCATAGTCTATAAATTTTTTTCTTCACATTGATAAAAAGATAAGATAAAGAAATTTTGCTTCGCCATCTATGATGTAAATTTAAGATAACCATGGCTATTGTATAGCTGACAGCACAAAATCAAAATTATAAATCTTAACTATGTCACCATGCGAAATGTCAATACGATCAAATAAAACACACACGCCAACTTCTGATGATGTCTGAAAAGGATATAGATCTAAGAAGATGTGGTATTAATGCCAATGAGACAACTCTCCATCCAAGTCACATGCATGATGTTTATTATCAGTATGCATTTTAAAGTGTTAAATTTATTTTAATCTGATTTAGATGAGTAGCTATTTAATGTTTCTAGTTGGAAGGTGTGGACAGAACGGGCACCATTGTTGTCAAATTGATACTCTTTTACCATTAAAGTTGCTTTTAAATAAACATATTTATTAGTTACCATGATTAAACTTTTCCAAAGATATTGATATATCTTTGAACTGTTTGAAGTTGTTTTTAATTTACTTTGTCCTGCTACACTTGGGTTTTTCACATTTGAAAACGTCGGAATTAAGTAAAGTAATGTTTTTTTTTATCTAGGAGTATGAAATAAACTCACAAATGTCTTAATTATATCCTCGTATGAGAAAATATCAAGGCTAATAAAACACCGTATAGTTACTCTTTTGTCTTTGGTAAATAGGAAGATTCAAAGTCATAGTAAATCTTTGTCTGTTATCAAATACTTTCGGGATTGATGTGAATATCGGACGATGACCGATAAAAAGACTAATGAACAGATTGTTTTTGTAAAAAGGTCAGAATTAAAACCATTTCTGTTTCATATTGATACGTTTATAACAAATATCGAAAATTTGTATCCACAAAAGGAAGAATCGGCACAAGCGGATGTATGTCGTAATTTATAAATCGATCAACACAAATAAAGTCAATATTTTATTACATAAATGTCAGTCTGACCGGCACCAAATCAAATTTATATTTCCGTCGTGCAATGCCATACCTACATATAGGTTTTTATTTTATGGTATACATCCATGTTAATTAACAACTGTCCAGGCTGGATTACAACAAGTTCTCTTAAATGTCATTAAAGCATGTTTATCATGTGTTTTGTAAACATTATTAATGTACATAAGAAAGAAAAGGGTATAATAACAGCCATTCCTGTGGCTACGACATTGCATAAGAAAAAAATCTTCCCGCCTTTCCAAATAAGACACTAAAAAGAATAATTTTGAATAACATAAACTGCCATTTGAACATATTGTTTAAGTATAAATAGTAAATCACAAAAATACTGAACTCCAATGAAAATTAAATCAGAAAGTACCTAATCACATGTCTAAATCAAATGACAAAACACGTCAAACGTATGGACAAAAACTGTCATATTCCTGACTTGGTACAGGCATTTTTCAATGTAGAAAATGATGATTTGGACCTGGTTTCATAGCGCTAAACCTCTCTCTTTTACAACAGTGTCATCAAATTCCGTTATATTTAAAACGATGTGTGAACAAAACAGACATAATAAATAAAATAGTCAAAATATGGGTACAGCAGTCATCACTCTGTTACAATCTTAAAACGAACAATTTCACAAAACAGCACACACGCATATAAATGCGAGTCTAAACCAAAAAGGAAAACCAAAAAGTTGAACAGCTGTTACATCTTCTCTTGAAAAATATATCTATTTTTTTGTAAGTTCATGGTCATTTCTACCTAATGTATACATTAATGACAATATCTTAAAGTGAGGATGTTCTCAATTTTAATTGTATTGCTTTAGGTGCAAATCGTGAAGAACTAATTCAAGAATGCAAGAAAAAAATATATATATAAATACTTAGATCTTTCGTTTGTCTTATGAACATCTGACGGACTTTATTTTACATATTTAAAATCATTGTTTGTCTTAAGAATTAACAGGGTCAAATAACTTGAATAATCATACCTTATCTTTTGGTTTAATATGAAATCAAAGTTCCTGATGAAGTTTAATTCAAAAAGAGATTTGAAACCCGAAATTTATAAAGTGCTTAGAATTTACTGATACCTTAAATATTTGGTGCTTCTATCTACATGGCTGTTAATTAGTTATTTAAGTTTTTAATACGATAATTAATAACTTTACATTATGCATCATCTCTAACTGCATGTTAACTGCATACCAAATGTATTTAAACATGTCAATCGTTCTACTTATTTAGACATTAGTGTGTCAGTGTTCAGGTTGAATCAGATCTTTCGAGAAATAACTTGACCTCTTCAGACACGAAGAGAAAATTTAACCTATTTAACAACATATGCTTCTACAATGAACAGTCTTAAGATTAATTTAAACAGTTTGAAAAATTTAAATAATATGATGTCTTTTACATGATCCATTGCATTCATCAACATGAACATACATTCTCTGTATTGAAACGTATATCATTTTCAAAAAAACTAATCAGGCCTGACCAGCAATATCCGACTACTCAGACTTACAAACATCTATACTATTAAACGAGAAGACCTCATTTTGTGTGTCGCTTCTCTTCCTTCCACAATAAATTAATCATCATGCCTCTTTGTTCTTTAGGTAACATGCATAGTCGCAATTGTCATCCATTCTTATGATTATTCAGATTGAGTTATTTTGGGAGAAAAACGACTAAATAGGTGTCCGGATATTGTTTCCGTCATCAGACTGACTTTTAGTCATAGATAAGCCTTCCGGTTTTAAACATGCACAAGAACAACCAATCGTATGATAGATTATACAAAAAATAAAAATAAATGAGCCAATCAGAGCGTTCTCCATATCATGGTTTCTAGATCGCAAGAATTACAACTATTATACCTCCTTAGAGGCAATTATTTTTCGCGTTTATCCACATGTAAACTACTATTATACTTCTATAATATATAGAGACTCTCTGTATTCTTTCTATTTTTTTCTGAAATATTTACTATATAAGGGGTCATACCAGTTGCATATATATTGAAATAAGTAAAACATGTAGAAACAAGAATGTGTCCATAGTATACGGATGCCACATCGGCACTATCATTTACTATGTTTAGTGAACCGTGAAATGGTGTAAAATCTCGAATTTGGCATTAAAATAAGAAAGATCATATCATAGGAAACATATTGATAAGTTTAGAGTTGGTTAGACTTCAACTTCATCAAAAACTGCCTCGACAAAAACTTTAACCTGAAGCGGGACAGACAGACGGACGAACAAACGAACGGACGAACAGAATAGAAAACATAATTCCCATAAATGGGGCATACAAATTATTGTTGAAAATGAAAGTAGTGATTTGGCCAAAATGAAAGTAAGGTAGAGATTAAAGGGAGGCATGACTTATTCGGGACGTCGGGATCGGGTGTTTTTAAGCTGGGGATTTCGTGATTGATCCTTACGGGATGCGGGAATATTTTTTTAAAATTTCGTGATGTCGGGTTATGAATTTCGTTAAAATACGCACCTCGGGATTTCATGTTTTTAAGCCCGGGATTTCGGGATCAGGGCCCCTCAGACCATCCCTCAAATGAGCCTTAGTCATTTATACGAGATTCAAATCCTACCATTGGCATGTTAAGGTAGATCATAAGTAAATATTTTTTGAGACAGAATTTTCTTATACTTAGCCAAAATGAAGATTTTACTATGCTTTTTTCAAAAATATAATAAAAAGTATGGGTCACCGTGCTTTTTTTCAAGCTATATGTCATTGAAAATTGCTTAAATTTGGTTAGATTGTACATGGAAAAACACATTTGTGTGCATAAAAAAAAATCTATGAGATAGAATTTTGAAATAAATTGTGAAAAGATAGTTTTTGTAATATATTTTAAGAAAATAAAAAGAAAAAATGGTGTCACCGAACTTGTTTTCTTGCTACAAGTAAAAAGAAAATAATTCCCTATCAGTCCAGTATATTTTTTTTACTAAAAGAGTTATCTTCCCTTAAATGGCCCATTTGAAAAAAATGATTCTAAAAACCAAAAAAATGATATTTGTTTAAATATTTTGAATTCTACAAAAAATTACCATGTTTTCTTTATATTATTAAACAGTCTAACCTTTAAATTGCAAATCTGTCTCCAAATTTGCAGATTTAAGCAAATAACTAGACCCATTTTTTACTGTGATTGTACAATCCAAGATGGCGGTATACCATGTATCTACCTTAATAGGGCTCTCAAAAGGAAAAGCACTGATTGATTGTCCTAGAAGCATATTTTATTAGAATAATAATGGTCTATAAGCAGTTTCATTTATTTCATGTTTGAAGCGGTGCAAGTTTTTAATTTAATTTGACTTTTACCAAAAAATGCATTGTAGCAAAGGGAAAGAATAATTGTGGTATAAGGCCAGAAACACGAAAAAATAACTGAATTTAACAGAATGGAAACACATAACGGACTTTGGAAAAAATGGAGAGGACTTTTGATACCTTATATGAAATTCTCCAGTCATAATATCTTTTATAAAAATTCTTCCTACAACAGTTTACAAGCTGTATATGCCCGCGATTTCGCGGGTGTGTTCTAGTATTTTCTTATATCTAAAGACAAAAACATTTTTACCAGGACTGGTGTTTGAATAAATTAAAGTTGATAACTTTTTTCCATAATACCAGTTCAGTACTTCAATATGATATTTGACCAGGTTTAGACGCCTTTGTGGAGTGGTACGAATTTGGAGAATACTTGATATTTTCTTGAGTCTTTTTTAAGGACTACCTGTACAATCAATCCATTCATTTTAACATCATAATACGTATTCTGTACAATAATAGAAATCATTAAATGACAAGAAGTTGATGATTTTAGACTAGCAACGTGCATTTACAGTATTGATATAACTTCAACAGTACTACATAATATTTACACAGATCTTAAATTGCAGGAAAAACGTGCAATGGATTGCAGGAGCGTGTAGAAAACTAGATTTGATCAAACCCATAACTATTAACAGAATTGTGTAAATGGAAATCATTGCTAGAATGGCATGGTATGATGCTCTGTAGAATTCCTTGTATGCTGGATTCCAATTATATTATAACCTCATCTTAGCCGAATTCTAAATTTAATCATTTTAATTAATTGTTTTTAACTTGAGATACAAGTTCAACAAATTCCTAAATAATTCCGTTATTTTTCCCTTTCCAGCATGATTTTTAATCAAAATGTGTGAATATTGAAAAACAATTTGGAGGTCCAAAATGTTATTGACTGACAAAATTGAAGAATTCTTTCTAGTCACGGATTCGTGTATGAAAAAACCCATGCGACATAAAATTCTAATTTTTAGAATTTGAGACCTCTTAAGTTATTGGAGATACTTAGGTTCCAACGAGGTTATATACACAATAAAGTTTTTATTCCATATAATTTACATTTTATAGGGGATCCTCGTTGCAACCGACATACCTTTACCAAGAGGCCAGTGTTAATAATTCAAAATCTTTTACAGCTTTATAAAAACACTAGATAGGCAAACCCAATACGTTCTTAGTGCTTTTTTTCTTACATCTTTTCTTAGAAGTAATCTCAGGATAACAGAATGAACAGGTTGCTTAATCATTTTGAATTTCTCATATGTTTGTTTACATAATAAAATGATTCTTCTTCAGTTTGCTTATCATTTGCTTTATGTGAAAAAAATAATGTAGTTTTACTGAAAAACGCGGATGTGTCAATTCCAGATATGAATAATTAGATTTTTGATAAAGAAATACCAATTAAACAAGAACGTTATCTGAAAGTTGAAAAAAAGGTGTAAGCTGATGATGTATGGTGTATTCACCTGTGTGCATAACGTATATCTTTTTTAACATTTATTTTTCTTGTTGTTTTATTTAATCAAATAACTAGTGACCTTATTTACAAGTATTAATTAATTTGATGAATTTAAATTTAGAACATCATGATATTAAATAAAAGCTCTATATTATTGTATCAACTAGGATATATTGCAGGCCGCGTTACTGTAATGTTGCTTCATATAAATGAACAATTCACCAATGGGAAGCTGAAATCATCTCTTTGTCGTAATTTTTGTTTTCTCTCAACCGAACCCCATTATCAATTGCAAGAAGAAAGTTAAGACTTGAGGCATACTTTACTTTATCTGTTAAAACCCTGTAAGTGATAAAATTGGGAATGGAAATGGGGAATGTGTCAAAGAGACAACAACCCGACCATAGAACAGACAACAGCAGAAGGACACCAACAGGTCTTCAATGTTCGTTTGAATAGATGGGTTCAACTTATACACCAAACGTTGAAATATTTTGTTAGAAGATATCATATGTATAGCGGAATGTGAAGTTAAGTGATAAATCTAGCTTCTTTTTATTTTATTTAAAATAAGCTTCTGTATGAAGCCTGATATGTATACAAGTAGAGAAACACAGTAGATTTCGATGGGGATTGTTTGTTGAGAGACACGACCTTGAAACGTTACAAATATGTTGTCAATCAAGAAATGTGCCAGTATCAGATAGTTGGTTATTTAAAGAAACGATTTCGACTGTCCCTCTGGTATATTTCGTCCCTCTTTTGGTACTCCCTTAAAGAAGACATGTGAATCTTAGATGTTTAAAGACTCTGCGTTAGATGTACATAAATGGATAATGACAGAATAAATGTGAAGTGTGTATATGGTGAATATGAAAAGGTAGTTATGAAGAAAAAAAAATGGAGTTATAAAGTTATGGAATTTTTGAAACTTTACAATATGAACAGATTTTGTAATGTATATGAATATATAATACTGGATTAAAAAAAAATATTAGTTAGAAGAAATTATTGATAATTATAAATCTGAATGGATTACAATGCTTGATTCTTATGGTCAGGGAAATAAGTTGAGAACTTATAAATTGTTTTTAATTTTCATACTGTACTGAACAATTTTTGTTACAAAATATACCTACTCGATATCGCAGTGCATATACTTAATTTAGATGTGGAGCAACACCTTTTAAAATTAAAACTGGTTGTTAGAAGAAGAAAAAAATGTATTGTTAACATGTCCATAACATAATAAAATTAGGTGTATGTTTCATTATTATTCGTTATTTTGATTTGCTAACAGCAACGTTTTTTTTTTCATTTAAAAATAAATTGCATGAATTGTAACATACATGATGACACATGTTTCCGCAATAAAGTGCACAGGTAAATAAAGAAGAAAAAAATGATAGTAATCGTGTTTTCATGATCATAGCGAAAAGATGTAGTTTTAAGTGTTGAGTAAGTTCATAATGGTGACAAAGCGTTGACCGTGCGTACATTTCCTAGATGTTTTAAAACAACAACAAACTACTTATAAGGTTTGATTGAGGCATTATTAAGCTAGAGTTTGAAACACATTTATATTAGTCAATAATAACCTTAACTTTCCCTCTTCCATTGTAAACAATTAAGAAGAAAACAGCAGACATAGACACATTATTTGTTTCTAAAAGAGAAGTCTTACAAAATGTCAGGTGTTTCTAATCTAGCGTTATCGCGGACCAACTAGCTTCATTTGTGTTGTTTGTGTTTGTATTAAATAAGAAATAACACTTTTTAGATTTCGTGCGTCTTGGAATCTTTTCTGGATCTACCTTCTTCAAAAACGCTGAAACCTAAACATTTGAAAGATCAACTAAATTTAATATAACAAAGCAGTCTGTGTGATGGTTTGATCACTTTCACAATATAATTGAATCATTCACATCTTAATTTCCGTTCTCAACTGAAATGTCTATAACTGGACAACTGAAATTACCAAGTTTGCAATACCAGAATAAATAATTTTAACTTTACATTAAAAAGGTTTGCATCTATAAATCTAAACATCGTGCAGTTACTTTCTAATCTTGTATGATAAATAATTAAAAGTAACGAAGGGACTGATTCATGTATTGATTTGGGTGCGATTTCAATTGATTAAGTTTATGTTCTTTTAAGATCAAATTAAAAGCAGGTTTTGTAAGCTTTAGATACAAGAATGAAACTCAATGCAATTTTGTCTCACGCGAGGGAGTCTTGACTAAAGAGATCTGCAACACATTGAAAATTATGGAAATATTTGAGTAAATTATTAAATGAAGCGTTATCAATTAAAATGGTCATTATGTTGTTGCTTGATATTATACAGAAAGTGTCATGTTCTGTGCCTTTCCATATCTGATTATATAGTCAGTTAGCATATGGATTGATCCCTAAAGTTAGACCATTCCATATTTAGACAAAAAGGAATGAAATAATAGTTGATTATAGTAAATTTGTTTTTATTTGTTGATATCTATATTCAAAATAGAAGCAAGGAAAATGATTTGCAATAAAGTTTTGAAAATCTATTATATGGGTTTGTTGGTAAGCTTCTTGACAACTGAACACTTTATTTAAGACAACGGTGTTTGTTCTATTTAAGTTAAATACATTGAATATTTGAACGTCATGATCATATAGTATGACTTTGGTAAAGGGGTGTTCTTAACTTTTGCTTTTCCCAACAACTTATATCTCTAAGTCATGCTTGTTCACGCTTGTTTAATTAGCATTCGAATATTTATGTTGTACAACGTTATATCTAACGGCCACATCCTAGTTTTAACCATGAACTGAATCCTAGTTCTTTTAATGTTTCATATATCTTAAAATGCTTATACTATCTCTCTTTTTGATGATCTGCAAAACCATCAAGGTTATTTTTCTATAATATAGATCGGTATTTTTAAATAACAGGAAACTAATTTTCTCATTCTTTAAATCATGACGAAAGATATATCTCGAATATAGATATTGTTTTTAACTTTAAAACGTTTTCTCTAAGGCTCGTTGATAACACATTGAAATTCATGCAACATACACCAGGATATTGAAAGAAAACATTAGCGTAAGCTATGACTAAAATTTTTCCAATATCTTATGACAGTTCCTTAAGAATAAGCCAATGTATTTTCGATAATAAAACAAGTAATTAGAGTCGGTGACAGATTAAATCTGATCATTTCGCTTTGTTGTGATGAGAAATATTAGTGTTTGGGAAATAATGAATGAATAATTCTGCTAATGACACACGAAATAATAACCAATAGAACTGGACAGTCAACACACAGGGCTTCAGTTTATGACAAACAATGGGGTAAAAAGTTCAGTCCGTAATAATCAGAACAATCTCAAGCATTAACTACAATTTGATGACTGATATATAAGGTAATTACTGATTTTATGAAGATATTACTAGACATGTTTGTTTCTCCTGAATAGTAGAGGTTGGCCCGAGATCACAGTTATTTCGTAGTGCATTTTTTTTAAGAAAGAAATATTTAAATAAAAAAAAAAAGCACCTGCTTTATCTGAATTTATTTTTGATAGTGTAGTTTACTACGATTGGGACAAATAGTTTCAAAGTTATGGAAAAGTCAACCAGCTCTATCTTAAAATATTCTATGTTAAGGGAGTATACAATTTAGTTTGACAGCTTTTTTTTTAACTTGACGAAATGACTACATTACATAGAGATTCAGCACCCAATCTTTTTAAACAAGTAATTGCATCCCATACTTAATATTTTATACATTAAATAAAGAAATAAATTAAGAAAGTGTATGCAAAAAATTTGCAAATTATACATTTTCCACGATATGTATATGATTATCTAAAATCTTATATAAAATTAATAATTATGCAAATTTATACTAGTGATTGAAAAATTCCGCCTACTTTCCTATGTTCAAAATAAATTCGCACACGGCACTAGATCGCTCTCAGGAAGTTTGTTTTTAACGTTTAAAACAAAACACAATCCTTATCACATTAAGTATAAGAAAATAAACGCAACCACTGGGTCGATGCCACTGCTGGTGGAGATTTATTTTCCCGAGCGTATCACCAGTACAGTATTCAGCACTTCTGTGTTGACTTGAGTTATCATTGATATGTTCATAATTATAAATTATCTGTTAACAAAACTTTGAATTTTGGACAAAACTAAGACTTTTCTACCTCAGGAATAGATTACCTTAGCTGTATTTGGCACAACTTTTAGGAATTTTTGGTCCTCAATGCTCTTCAACTTCGTACTTCATTTGGCTTTTTAAACATTTTTTGATCCGAGCGTCACTGATGAGTCTTTTGTAGACGAAATGCGCGTCTGACGTAAATATAAAATTTTAATCCTGGTATCTATGACGGGTTTATTTTCATCAAGATCTTTCAAAAATGTCGTTCAAGTTTAATTGTTCTCCTGTTCAAAAGACGTGCATTTTTCGCGTTAGGGTTCTCAGTGGTCGAGTGGTCTTATTAGTTAATACTGTAATCACTAGCCAGTAAACACTGATGTTGTGAGTTCGAACCCCGCCTGTGCGGTTGCACTCGACTCCAATCTTGATTAACTAGAATTGTCAGTTTTCCTATCGAAGGTCGGTGGCTTCTTCACCAATAAAAACTGGCGGACACGAAATAGCTAAATGCGGTGCTTAAAAGTGGCGTCAAAACACAAAATATCAAATCAAATCATTTTGTTTGCGTAAACGAGGAGGTAAACGTGAATTCAAAAGCCCGTTCTCTTTTTATGTCTAATAAATCCTGAAGTAAACGTAGAGTCTACGCGGCGTTCACATGAAGTGTACACGAGTGAACGATGCGTTAACTTTTCCCGCGCGTCTACATGTTATGTTTTGTCTTCACCCAACTTTATTTATAAGATGTCGTTACATATATTTGAATGCCGTGCATTTATAATGAATTTCAGTAACAAATGACCAAATCGATGAAAAAATCCTTCCTAAGTTATATAAATCTATCATTCTGCATTGGCAATAATATCTTTAATTTAACAAAGACAACTACAGATTAAGCAACACAAACCCCACCAAACGCCGGTGGTGTTCTGAGGTGATTCGAGAAGAAAGCAGATCCAGCTCCACATTTGGACTTTGGATGGTCTTTTTTTATAAGAATTAACGACTAATTTAATGGATAATTACCGATTTAGACTGAAAATTGGTCCCATTTTAGTGATAAAATATAACAGTATATGGATAAAAGTGTCGCATAAAAAATAACACTCAAAACGAATATATGTTCACAATTGCGTATTAAAATTTCCAATAGAAGTCTATGTTTGCGCTGCGGTGACCTCTGTTAATAAACTGTACTCCATAGTTTCATTAAGTTGTATAGTTGCGTATGTCTATCTATGAGTTTCCATTTTGACACTAGGTGTTATTATAGTAGAATGTATAGATCATTATAGAATAAGGTGTTAGAGAAATGAATATAGGGTAATCAATATAGGAATTAATAGCCAATAATTCCACTTGTCAAAGGTATAAGGAGATATTCCACAGGTTACAATAATACTAAAATTATTCAATCTCAAAGTGAAATATCTACAATAATAACCAGATTTTATATATGTGAATTATGGAGTGAAAACGGATAAATATTTAATATTCTTATATAACATACTGTTTTTGTTGTTGTGAAATTTCAATTTTGAAATGTATATTAAAAAATCTGATTTATACCCGATACTTTACATCCTAACTCCCTTACATATTCCACTTTTTAATGTTCACACAAATAATTAGTTATCAAATGTACCAGGCTTATAATCTAATACGCCAGACGCGCGTTTCGTCTACATAAGACTCATCAGTGATGCTCAGATCAAAATATTTAGAAAGCCAAACAAGTACAAAGAAGGGTCTCCATATTGCTAATTAGAGGCAACAGTAGTTAACAAATGTTCAAATATTAGCCACAATCGTTAACCAAAGTTAAAACATTAGCAACAATAGATAACAAATTTTCAAATATTAGCAACAGTTGTTAACCAATGTTCAAATATCAGTAGATTACACATGTTCAAATATAGGCAACAAACTTTATCAATCGGGATAAGAAAACGACAGATCAGAGACTATGATGGTATTTTGAGATCTATAAACGCAAACATATGATGCTTGTGATGTGATACACCGACACATCTTGTTCGTGATTGTGATTGTAATACTGCTTTCGCGTCGTTTTGCATATTTTCGTTTGAGCAATTTTGTATCAAAACTCATTTTTCCATTTATAATACAAAAAAAAAAAAAGAGAGACGAGAACACAATGGAGTCAGATGTACTCATTTGTATTGTGGTGTTATAAATATAAAAGTAATTTTCAAAATATTTTGTTGAACATTCTTCCCTTTTAGTTTAAATGTCCATCTCAAAACATCTTCATTTCATAAAAGACATGTATCTGACTAATCTCGAGTGATTGCACAATATTTGTTTAACACGAAAATGATATTATTGTTGTGCCGTTAAAGACACCCACATTATGTTCTTATCAGTTATTAAACAGAAATAATAGCACTGAATACGTGAAAAACATTTGTATTTTTATACTTATTGACGTAGTTAATACTATAATTTCAATTTATTATGCCTCTAGTTATTTATCTTATTTAATATCAGGGTCGATATCTGTATTCCGAATCTATCCAACTGTAAACATATGAATTTGTCGTCATTAAACCTTATAAGCATCAATATATGATATTATTTTGCATGTGGAATTCACCATCTCTTTTGTAGACGAAACACGCGTCTAGCGCAAAAACGAAATTTCAATCCTTGTATCTATGATCTGTTTATTTAAAACCTTGTACGTGATTGTAGACCGTTAATTAAAAAAAAAAATGTATGCAGTTATTTCTTTTCAATTATAGGCTAGATACTTACTTCGATATGTTAGTTAATCATATCAATCCCATAATGATCATCATAGACCAGAAACTCTTATTTCAAAGTAAAACATGACAGCTAAGCATGTACGGACTAGATATTTTTATTTCTCATTTCTTGACAAAATGGCAGAATAATAAGTCTAATACCATGAAAAATCAAACCACAAATGTGAAAATGTATCACCTTTATGTGAAATCAGCAGTAGTTTAGCAATGTTGAAATATCATAAAAACTCATTGAGTACTTACTTTAAAATGAGCCATTATTAATTTTAGATAATACAATATGGACAAACTAATTTTAAGAAACTTAAGTTCTACCAGCTTCTTAAATGGATTGTGCATATTGACATATGACCTTTCACGCTGAAGCAGACCGCCTAATGTAAAAGAGGGACGAAACATACCACATGGACAGTCAAACTTATAAATCAAAAATAAACTGACAACGCAATAGCTAAAAATGAAAAAGACACACAGACAAACAAAAGTACATCTGACACAATATATAAAACTAATGCCCGCGTCACACTGTCCCGATTTTTACGCCGATGGCAACACGATTATGAAAATTTTCAAAATCGGGACTGATCGTATCCAGATCGGGCTATTCGTAGTGCCATCTTTAACCATCGTAGAACCATCGGCCACTTTTTTAGCCTTCGGGGACAACTTCGGGAAGGGTTCTAAATTTTTTAACATGTTAAAAAATCCCCGAAGGTGCGTCCGATGTTGAGGGTTCGTATTGAGTTCGTATCACCATCCTCGCCATCGTAATGTCACCGGGAATGCATCTTTGAACATCGTATTGCATTCGTGTTTCCATCGTTTCCATCGGGCAGTTTTGACATTACGATGTCTACACGAATGAATCACGAAGCTACCCGAAGGTCTTACGATGGCAACACGAATTCGTTAAGACCTCGTAATCCCGTCGTGTTGCCATCGAATAAAAGTACGAAGGCGACAAGATGGAACTACGACGGCAATACATCCAGCTAAATGTAAGTTAATTTTCGCGCTAAAATACATTTAAAGTGCCATGCGCGATATGCACTTGTCAGTCTAATACGACAGTTAAGAAAGACGTTCACAAAACATGGAGCTCATATCTTAATTCTATGAGAACAAGAAAGGCGACAGCGTTGTTTCTAATAATTCAAATGGAACAAGAAGAGCAGCTATTACAGGCTCAGGGTTTACTTTTACAATTAAATTATTATTTTTTGTCAATTTTTCATATCAAGTAACATAATGAAAATCATAAACGCGCCTCGTACACCAACACTGCAGGTACACGTATATAGGGAAACAATTTTTTTCTTCCTTATTCTGATTTTTTATGTATCATCTGAGTTGTTGTCACACGAATGTTTACTCCATAACCATTTTGTTTTCTATATGTCATATTTTGCCGCATTTGTTGCTTTCCCCACATCCTTCCTTTTGTCTATATTATTATCATATTCTCCTGGAAAGAGCTCTTTTTGAATAAAAGGGATCAACGAACCCATTACCTTACCTTTAAGATAGATCAGTAAACATGGGCATAATTATGGGTGATTATTCAGACTAGTGCACACATTTTACAGTTCAAACAAGACAATGCCGAGCGTGGCATCCCCTCGTATGAAACATATTGGGGACAAATATGGACACTATATTTGTATATGACACATGCAGAAAATGGTAAATTGAATATGCATATTTGATACATAAACTATTTTTTTTAGAAATCAACCAAAACATTCAGTAACTGGAAATACCTTTAATATTATCTTTAGAACCAGCAGGTTAAAAAAATGAGCAAGCAATTTCCTGTGTATTATGTACAGACGTCTTTTAGACATCGTATGGCCATCGCGCCATCATCGTAATCCATCGTGTAGCCTTCGTAATCCATCGTGTAGCCTTCGTGATCCATCGTGTAGGGTTAGGCTGAGATATGAAGCTTAAATACGTCTTCGGTTAACCTTCGTATGTCCATCTTTTGCTATCGTATATAATTTCGGCACCATCGTATAGACTTCGTTATTCATCGTACTTGCTTCGGTCACTTTTTGGTATTTTAACGAGATCGGGACCAACTTCGTACGAACTTACAATTTTCGCATTCGGTTGTCCATCGTATATAAAAATCGGGACAGTGTGACGCGGGCATAAAGAATTAGCAACACGAACCCCACCAAAAACTGGGGGTGATCTCAGGTGCTCCAGAAGAGTACGCAGATCCTGCTAGATATTATACTTAACTATTAGTTAAGGTGACTTCCGATACTAAGGGAGATAACAACATTTTACTGATGTAAAACTGGTTCCCGTTTAAAAATTTAGGATATATCGCCTGTATATCTAGGTCACGGTAACAGTTCCGATGTCGTCTGTTGTCAACGTGTACGCGTAAACAACTTCCAAGTTACAGCTCATCGCTCAAAAGAAAGGAAGGTTTATCATAAAGGATAAATGCATGCGTTCTTTAAAAATAAAGAATATGAATAGCTTCAGCCTGAAAGTTCACACAGTCTTAAATGATTCTCAACTTATAATATCATATGATATAAGTTTTTGAGAGTTGGAGAAATTCGGCGTCCGATCACAGACAGTGATGTTTCGTTTGACGGAACCTGGAAAGAAGGTCGACGGCTAGCTCTGATGATCACCTAGTGCAGAATATGTTCGTTAAGATGCAAAACTGTCCCCTGCGGATACTGTCTGTGAACGGAAATACGACCTTCAAGGCTTGGACCAGGAGGTGGAGGCCGTGGAGCATTTTGTCCATACCATATCGTTGTAGCTGCAGTGCATGTAACCTGCATATCATGTGTGACAGTGTAGAAACGAGGGGGAAAATGGGACTGGTGGATTTGTTATCAATTCAAAAGCTGCACATGGTAAGAGAGTTCAATTTTCTCTTTATTATATATTCTCTTTAGACTTTACACATTTTACTGGTTGGAGAAGGTGTATGGTTTCATGTCTTGAATAAATGAACCTGCCCCGCACCTCTCTTTTTCTTTCTTTAATTCCCCTCTATTATGGTCTGGGGTTTATGTGGTTTGAGGGTAAAAAGCTTTATTTTGAGGGGAAGTGCTGCCCAAATTTTTTATGAAGCTGGACTTAGTAATTTTTCTGGAATTTTGCCCCTGGAAGTTATTTATCATTTCTGCAATGTACACAAAGACATCTATCTATACATAAGGGGCTTTTTAGTTTTGCATCCAAAAGGAGAGGATTATTTTGTAAATACTTATTTGGTAGCAATTATATAAGCATAAATAAAATTAGAATTGAAAAAGTAAACAATTGCAGTCACAATGATTCATTCACAAAAATAATGTTTTACAAACTCAAAATATTAGTTTTCTTTATTTTATAATCAGAATTTTCATATTAAGTCATCTTTTGCATGTGATCAGAGACCAAGTGGTCGGAAACCTTACATATTTAGTCATTTAGAATGATGTGTAGAATGCAGGATAATGCATAAAGGCAAAAAAGAAAATTAAGAAGGGGGGCACCCACCCTCATTCCACATTATTAGAAATAAATGTGAGTCTGTGATCTATAAGAATAAAGGTAAACATGAATTCACAATCATATTATATAAATTGAAAAAATCAATTGTATATTCCAAATAAAATTATGAACTCAAGTCTAAAGAGTTTATAGTTTATCTAATTAACCAATACATGTGCAGACTGACATTTCATATCATATTTTTCAGGAATGATACATGCAGGAATTTGTGCCACACATTTCAACAATTTCCTTAATGGATTGAATGTACTGTCTGTGAATTCATCAGCCATACTTAAAGAAAAAGGAGAATTAAACTGGAAAGAAAATATTTGCAGTTGCAAAAGAATCCTGTAAATAAATTCAAAAGAAGAAACAGTTTTAAACATGGTTAATTTAATGAATAATTGGAAGGTAATTAAACCTTTAGTCATATAATTCATAAATTTTCCTAAGTAGATATAAAGTATAATGAGGACCATAATTATATTCATATTTGCACTTAAGCAGTCATAAAAATGAATTAACAGATCTTGGTAATAATTTCAAGTTTAGGGTCAATATTTTAAATCAATTTTGTGGTAAAGCATTGTTATATATACTTGAAGACTTTCATGTATAGAACATGACAGAATTTGTTTCAACAAAAATATTGAACTAGAATTAGTTACATATGTATAATTTATTAAATGAAATCTATATTAATGTATAATTTCAACACATTTAATGACACCTATTTGGTTTTGAAAGCCTTTATACATATTATTATTACAAATTTCATTGTTAACAGCCTGAGTTTCCAGTTAATTTTAAATGTAATATGTTTTAGCTATAGTATTTGAACACTGCATGCACTTTCATTTATATATATTTGTTATCATTTTTTTTCATTAGGTTGAAGCTAGTTATGTTGCAGAATTGCAAATGTTTGGTACTGGTTGAAACTATGAAAGTAATACAGGTAAATTTAAAGAATTTAGACTTTAACTTTATAAATAGAAAAGATATTCCCAAATGTCAAGGTGAAAGTGGACATTGTAGATTCTAAACACCCATGTGAAAGCAACAGTCTTCTATGGTGAGAGGATGCCATACTTAGCAATGCTCTTGTTATTATATGGAATATGGCTTTTTTTTATCATTATTTTCACTATTTTGATATTGAACAACCAACATTGATAAAAAGTAATATAAAACTCTCACTTTTTATGAATCCTATATTATCTGATTATATTAATTTACTTATTTAATTTTTGTTATATTTGTTATCAATTGTAGGTCTCATGGTCATCATTTAACAGCAGGTTATTAGCAGCAGTTTTGTAGAAAAATGAAGGATGACTGTCAATGGTAAATACATACATTTTAGGATAATTACATGTAGTTACCTTTGAAAAAAAACTTAGGTTCCATTTGAGACTTTTTAATCTGATAATGGTGTTTTGCAGGCATTTATAACATTTCTTTTTGGACAATATATTTAGTAGACTCAACTATAAAATGTAGGATCATGTAAACTTGTACACAGATGTCACTGACCTACATTTTCCACTTCACTGACTTTGGTTACATTAAACATCCAATTTTATATACAACAAATGTATATCTCAGCAACTAAAAGGTGTCAGATCATGCAAACTTATATATACACTCTCAGAGTCTCAGTAAGTAACTCAGCTTCCAGGCAAAAGAAGGTCACAGTGATCCACATTTTACACTATTGATTTGTACTTTATTTTATAATTTAAATACAAAGTATATTATCAAGACTGCCACTGGTTCTTATGTGCCACAATTCTGACAATGAAGATAACTATGTGATGTAGATAACTTATGTTTATTTCAAACTTGGTCACATGCTGTATATATGTAAATTTTTACCAAAAAGAACAGTTCAACTGTTTTGATTTAAGGTACACATATATGGTAAAGGTCACACCTATTAAATATACATGTATACCTTGAATTTATTTGCATTGGACCCTATAATGCTCCCTATATCATTTATATTGTCAATTATTGCATTCCAAATTGCCATTGTTCACAAAACAAAAACCACTAAAAAGGATGGCCATCATAGGCAAAAGCAATATAAAATGCATACCCATCAGCTGACCTAATTATTGCAATCACTTCAAAAACCTGGCCATATATCATATTATAAAACTCTTAATGAGTACCTTTGTTAGTCAGGTATAATATAATCTTTTTAAATTGATGTTGTAATGCATGATTGGATTAATTTTGCACTCACTGAAATATTATATAGATTTAGTAGTTTATTAGTATATATTACACCTTTTCATTACAAATAAATAAATTAAACTTTCAGGTAAATGCAGCAACAGAATGTTCCCCTGGAAAATTTACGTAGAAAATTTGGGAAAGTATGAATAAGAAATTAGAGAGGCAAACAGATAACCAGAAAACAAAGATTTTGAAAGAAAAGAATTGCCACTAATAGTAATATGCTATATCTGACTGGGAGCAACATGTACTATTCAATATTGAAGGATTGATAATTTTGACTGAGAACATAGTGAACTCTAATAATGCTATGACTATCAATAAGTACTTGACTGAATCAGAGGAGTAAACTATTTACACATTTGTAAATATAACAGTTATATGTTTGCTTGATTATTGAGGCATTCAAAATAAAGAAAGTTGAAAAACCTTTGAAAAAGTTATAATTTCATCATTTTTTGGTTATGTTACTATGACAACTGAAATATATAATGTATTATCATTATGCTTCATCAAACTTAAATCATTAATTGTGGAAAAGGTGACAAAGTCTTTTTAAATCCATTTACTTGCATGACTGTTACCTATGAATCGGTAATTTAAAAAAAAATATATTTGGTGATTTTCGCTAACTTCTGAGTAATTTATTTTGCTCATTTAAGACCACAGTAATGCTAATATAAGCTGCATTACAATGTATCATAATATTTGTTTACATTTACATAGAAGCCATGTGTTGTTGGTCTGAAATCATGGTATTTGATCTGCCATTGTCTGTTAGGTTGTTAATCTTGCACATCAGAACAATGCAAAAACTTGAATTTTCCAACTTCATGTCCTGTTGCCATGGTAACCGTTGTTCATAGAAACCAAAAAATTGTTCTCATTTGATTGCCTTGTGACACTGTATTATTCTGTGTTAGTTTAACAAAGGATATGACAACATATGTCACACTTTGATCACCGATGATGAAAGATATACAAAAAACTGCTGTTGATCACTGTTTCGTTAGGGGTCACAAAAACATTTTTCGTGCAAAAAATAGTCTGGTGACCCATATTTTTTTTTTATTTCTTTTTAAAGCTCATTGTTATGACCATCTTATGTCAAATTTAAAAAAATATTCATTGGACCATTTTTTTGGAAATTTAAGAAAAATAGAAATTTTTAACAAAATCTGTGTTTTTTTTTTTGTGGAGCAGTGTTGATGAAATTAGAGACGAAATCAATGAAAATGAATAAAACTGCCATTATTTGTGTTTTATTTACATTTTAAATAATAATTTTGTAATAAATGAAGAACAAACCCTTCAAAATACTTTCAAAGGCTTGAAAAAAATCCAGAGTTTCTACATCAGGTATGTATTTATGCATACACGTGATGTACCAACTTTGGTGACCGTTACCATGGAAACGAGTCTGGTGACATACTATTTTTAACTCAAATTTTCATAGAGGCCATTGTATAGTATATGTATGCAAATTTTAAAAAAAATTCAATGGTGAAAAAAAATTAGCTATATCTGTAGGGATCCACCTTAAACGATTTATCACCATCATATAAGTTACAATATCAAGTTAAAAACACAATTGCTCTGACATTTAAAAACATAAAATCATTTTAAAAACAAATGTACCTCCCAGACCATAAAAGATTAAATAAAATCTTCTTTTGTAAAGATAATATATAAAGTGGTATGTTTGCCATCTATTATGCAACTTCTGGACCGTGTCTGACAAAAGGAAATAAGTCATTTATATTTGACATACAGACTCCAAAGAACATATTGCATGATGACAGCTACGTATCAGAACTTTATTAAATGTCAATATTCCCATAATATCACACAATTGTTTACCGTGACCATACAGTATTTGTTTGTTGCAAGAGAACAAAGTCGGTCATAATCTTTGATTCCCTCTAGATATCCATTAATCTAAGAAGCTTTCAATCAATTCGAATATGACTTAATATAGCAAACCAGATTGCAGTAAGATGACAGATCAGAACAGAAAAGAATTTATAGATTAATATTTCCTTCTGTTTCTGACAAATGTAATGGATTCAAATGAGCACATCATTGATTACTTATCTGCAATAGGAATGCATTGCATATTTTGCTTCAACTTCTCAGGTTGTGTATTGTATTTTTTCCCATTAAGTTTGGAATTAAAAGGCTTTTTGAGTCTTTATGATTTTCTTTGGACTTTTACTATTTCCTTATCAAATGATATAATATGATTATCTTTAGAAATTTGAAACTTACATTTTGTCGATGATATGAATTCGGGAAAAAATTGTTTACTTTTATTTAACTAAAAAACAAAATGCATATCCATACGATATACTCCAGTTGGCAGGTTCAAACCTCGTAAATATATATTGTAATTTGAGTAAGTTTATACGCAATACGTTGAGATCTAAAAATGTAACTACACAACGATTTATTTTGTATGATTTCATATATGTAGTTATTATGAAATTGGTAATCATATGTTTTCTTAATATTCACATGGTTTCAACATAAAGAAATAACAGTAAACTTAAAAGTATACCCCCATTTGGCACTTAATTTAATGACATAAAATATTAATGATAAAAAGCAATTAACCAATCATATCCGAATAGTGTGTATTCAAATAAGGGAGTATGATATATATTTTTACTAATTGTACGGTATAAGTACTGTTTAAACTATTAAGGTGTAAAACCACCATTGACTATACCGACTTGTATGTGCTTATATTGCACTTTTCCAAAAAAGAAATGTGCAGAATTTCTTTCCGTTTCAAATAGAGAAATACTTGGCATTGGTAAAACATCACTGGGGGTTAACAAATTTTCATCTCTTTTTTCATCCGTGTATAATTATAGTAACCATGTAAGCCCAAATCATTCAGTAGAAACACCAGATAAGAAAAAGTGGTGCTTTGAAACACCCAAGATATAAGACTCAGAAATATGCAACTGCAATGACATGTAGGATTAATTCCTACAACTGTCAAATTCAAGGGGATATTTTTCAACCCTTTTTCGTATGCAAACGTACTATGATTTGGTGGTATTACACTATTACACGTAAACATTCAACATAATGAACAGAAATTGAAAAAAAAACCCCAAACATCTTATATAATATTACTGATACATAAGAACATACTTAGACTATCAATGAAACATTTGGATTATCTTTCTTTTAACAAAAATCTTTCCAAGCACAAATACTGTAAATATCTACTGTAGTATATAACATGAATAAATTTGACGAAGCTATGATTTATCGGATGATCCCATTATATGACCAAAATTAGTATCATTTACAGTAAATTTGCCATTGTCAGAGATAAAGACTTGATGACATGGTTATAAGACTAATCATGCATGATCAGCCGTGCAAGTAAAATGGCCCAAATTGACAATAACTCACTGTTAAATAAAGACAATTTCCAAGAATAGGAATATGTTTTTCGCTCGTGGAACAGAAACTTGTAACCATTTCGGAGGAATTCAACTCATCCCCTCTTTTTGGTGAGAATTGATAAGATTTCTGTAATGGCTTTTAGCTATTATCTTACTTTTCGTGGAGTTTCTTTTTTCTTTTGAGTTGTCTGTTTTGTCTCCGACATATAGTTTTTGATCCATAAAACATATATTGTACGTATAATTAAGGACTTAAAAATTCTTCATTCAAAATAAAAAAAAAAAAATTTTTGTGTTCTTTTTTATAATTTTTATATACTCAGATAGTAAAAAACTTGTGAATGCAGTGATTCTTGTTTTATACCGAAGTGGTGTTAATTCTTGGACATATTCATTTGTTATGGCCGATATATTGTAGTTTTTTACTATACAATCAATGACTTAGATCATGTACATATAATTGTTGTTACTTATCGAATCATGGACCTTTAATTTATTTAATTTTATGGTCTTGCTGTCACACAAAATATTTTATTCATAACAAATTAAAAATTGCATATCTGCAGGTTAAAGTATTTTGGAGTAAAATAAAGTGCGTCTATCGCAATAATAAATGTTTCAGCTTTGTAATTGTTCAAAGAAAAATATCATCCAGCTATATACTTAATGACGTCATAAACGTATCATGTTTATTTGGTTTAACAACAGACAGATATTTTTTTTTATCATTAAACAAATGTTTTAAAATGTGATCAACTGAAAATAATAAATACTATTCTGCAAAAAAATAATTTCGCCACGCACACACATTTTCAGCAATAATTGTTCAATAAATATTTCAGCTGTTTTTTGTTTGTTTCTGGTCTTAGAATGTTTCGTCAGGAATATATATATATAAGTCTGAAAATTACACCAAACAGTGTTAGAGTTAGATTTTATACTGACAAATTTTAGTCCGTCCCTCAGCGGGATTCGAACTCACACCTATATATATAAGTACGTCTGAGTCAGTGACAACTCTACAACAGATGTATCCAACGGATCGCCATCAATGATGGAGATACATGGCTGTGTACATAATGTATATACAACACGTCTAAACATCAACCCAACAATGTTAGATCTGTAAATTTTTGGTTCTTCCCTCACCGTGATTCGAACCCATGCTACTGTGATATCGTGATACCAACTCGCCTGCACTGCAGCCGTCCCGCTAGACCACACAACCACCTGGGCTCTCATAGGTTTGAACGTAGTTTTCAATTTAGACTCGTATATATATAGAGTCTATAAGAATCTACCAACCAGTAAACTTTATAGGTATTGGATCATCCAAATTGACAATACTACACAAACAGGAAAAAGTATATGAGTCTAAAAGATTGTGTAACAATACCGATAAATAGATGGAAAACAAATCCCTATATATATATATTAAATGACTGAATAAATAGTCAACGATAAATGTTACGGGGCGATGGATGATATAATTATGATTCAGTACACTACAAAATATAATATATAACGAAAGCTGATCTAAAAAAAACTTACCATCACCATCATAGATCACAACGAGGATTGGTCAAAGGCCGACAGACTTGCTCGGGAAAAGGCATTAATGAAAAAACATAAAAGAATCACTCATTTTCCCTACCATCACTAACTTCCTGCCATCACTTGTGTCCAGTAACTCCGGCTCCCATACTGAACACTTACAATTTTCAGGAATTTGTGATTTATACTAGTTTTAATTACAGTTGTCAGGGATGTGTAAATACACAGCCACGTTCTATTACTTAACCTTAGTTAAAATTTATTACTCCTTTTTCTTATTATCAAATTACTATATATTTGGAATGTTTAAATACGCAGTCTCTGTTGCAATTTTTCTACCGCTGTCATATTTTAAATATCATACCAGCTTCGATCGGTCAGGACTGTTTATTGGGACTGTATTCCCACGCAGTTGTTTAACATCTCAACTATCACCACCTTTGGGAATTTAGAGTTGTGCCAGTTCACATCGTAAATAACTATTATTATTTTGGCATATCTCTGTAGTCTTTGCGCCGTGTTTGGAAATTTTAAAATTGTTCCAGTGTTCGCTTAAATTGTATTAATTTCAAGATTTTGATAGAGTCTTAATTTGATTTGACATGATTCATTTGTCATCGTGCTATTACCGAGGAAGGATATCTGTTATCCGAAATATCTAACATATTGTTCGTTTTATCGTGTTTTTGGTGATGTTGTACCCTTTTAGACTTGTTTTATATATATATATATTATATAAGTGTCTAAGAATGTAACTTTAACACACTAATGAGTGTTATAAAATTAGTTGTTATATTTTATATATTATTCACGCAATATTTCGCTAAACAAATTAGCTTCATCGGGCGTGTGCATCTATCTAGGTGAAATCGGATGCATGACAAACAAATATCTTTGTAGCTTGACGTTTTTGTGTAAAAGTTTAAAATATTGATTGATGGGGTATATAAAAGATATTTTTGCCGTTTATTGTACATAACAATTTTTAAATCTAAACAAATAGTTGTTTTAGTTAAATAGAATGAAATTCATGATTTATTCCTTTGGTTTTGGGTAGAACTGTTTTTCATCCCTCTCATTAAGTCCATCAGGTTCAAGAGTACGTAGCTGATGCATCCAGAACCTTTCTCTCTGTTTTCTCCTTTCGGAGTCCCAATTTTGATTTACCTCAATTATTTGAAAGGTGATATTATCAAAAGTATGTCCTGTTCTTAAGAGGTGTCTCGAAATTGGACAGTTTCTTCCTTTTGTATAGAACGACCGGTGATTGTTAAGTGTGATGTTGAATGTAGTTTCTGTTTCACCAACATACTGCAGCTTGCAAGTTCCACAAGTAAGAATATAAATGCTCTTTTCCGTTTTGCAATTAGATGTAACATAGATGTTGTATCGCTGCTTTGTTACTGTGCTGCTGAAAGAGTGGTCAGTGTTGGCGGCTTTACAGCACTTACAATTGCTTCTACCGCATTGTTTGTAACACCCAAATTTAGAAGTTCCTTGTTTCTTTACTTTTGATGTCACAAGTATGTCTTTATATATATGTATATACAACTCGTCTAAACATCAACCCAACAATGTTAGATCTGTATATATATATATATATAAGGAGATCAGGTACGTTTGCAAAAGGCAACTATCCACCAGAGATCAAAATGACGTAGATGTCAGCAACAAAACATGCATAGTACAAGGTGTATAATAGTATCTAACGATAAACTGAGGTATAAAATACCATTCCAATGCATCTGAGGAATCGATAAAACCAAACCAAAACTTTAATTCAATAGGTTATGACATATAGCTACGATATTAAATGATTCCAGAGCGAAGATCATGTGTCTTTAATAAAAGAGGGACAAAAGATACCAGAGGGGCAGTCAAACTCACAAATCGAAAATAAATTGACGACGCCACGGCTAAAAATGAAAAAGACAAACAAAAGTACACATGACACAACATAGAAAACTAAAAAATTAAACAACACGAATCCCAATAAACTGTAATGTATCTTTTAAACTGATGTATGGAAATATATTAAACTTTAGAATGCATCAAAGTCGAAAGGACAACACATCCTTCGGGCATAACGTTTATCATGTAAGCCCGAGACCAGAAGTTTGAAAGATCAAATATGTAGATGCAATTTTAGGGATAACTTAAAATTGGTTAAACAAAACAGATCTTAATTCCCTAATGATGGTTTGGAGTTATATTACTATGAACCCTTTTACAATATACTTTATAAACTATAACATATAAAACTGCACACGTAAATGAGCTTTAGTCTTAAATGTCATTTTAAACTCCATATCATGTGAAAAGTCAGAACAACAATTCATAAAGTCCTCTTCAGTCTTTCAGTTCATTTTCAGACATATCTGCTCTGGTTAATTAAGTACTGTTCAGAACATACACTTGCACTCTATTCAAATCTGTTCAGAAGGTTTTCATAACATTCAGTATATTGGGGAAGTGTAGATGTTAACGAAAGCTAATGATAAGCCTGAACAGCTAGTAAATTACCTTTAACACTGAAAGTGACTAAAGTATATTTGACTTTTAAGATAAGATTTCTCCGATCAAAATTGACCAAAATAACTAGTGCAATACAAAGATAAATAGTTCAAATTGACAAGTATTTGTCAAATCATTTGGAAATACTAGTTAATGAAGTAATATGGTATGTTTCTTCGATATGACACAAATATTATCAAGGAACAAGCAATGTATAACCGAAACAAATAAACAGTACATAATTCTACCTTCTTAGTAGTTCGTCTTTATGAATCTGTTTTTAAAAGGACCAACAACCTTTCATCGTTATTTCTCAATTCACTAATGTTTTATATTACACCGGGAATGGATTACTGGTAGATTGATCAGGATTGATAAATAAAGCTAAAAATAAAGGCAACAGTAGGATAACATTGTTCCAAAGTCATATGTTATCGCTCAATTATGGTGCAAACGGTTACACAAAAAACTACTTTTTATATATTTTGCATTAGATTTATAAAGTTAAAGACAATTTTAGTTATGATCAGAATATAGCTATGCAGTTTGGCAAAAGAAACAATCAATGATCTAATTTTGTTAAAGCATCCTTGACAATCACGTTTCTCCTTTCACAACAAAAGAGTGATAACTCTAACTCAAAATAGTGAAAAAATAAGAACTTACGTATACCATGTATATATATATTTATTGAAGTTATTGGTCACATGACGTTGTAACGGTCAAGTGATTGTTTACTATAAACACGTGCGTGTGTTCATATCAAGCGCATGGTGTGTGTTTATGTTCAATTTGATTGGATGTCATATACCCGTAATGCCATTTTTACGGGTATATGCCCTCATGATTTTCGAGAAAAGCATGATTAGGTATTACTTAAGGGGTTAGTTTGAGAAAATGAAAATAAAGTTATTCGAAGCTGCCTATAGTTCAACGTAGCAAGATTCGTTAAATTGTTAACCCACCCACCCACCCTTTTATGAGATGGTTATCGTTAATAGGAGTATATGTATATATTACATTATATTAATATGAATTTTTCCTCTTTTGTAGATAGTTTTTGATTGTGTTACTGTATATTACTGTGCTATTGTTACTGTATGATTGGATTGGTAGTGTGCCTGAATTTATAGTGAGGGACTTTAGTTTGAGAATCATATTGATGTAAATTTAATATTAAGGGTGCTACAGCTGTAGGCACACTTATCCTATTTAAATGTTGTTTTATTTATTTAATAATTTATATTCGTTTGAGCTGGCGAATTAGAATATAAATACATAACTAATACAATAAGGCAGTGAGTGTGGATAAAGATGTTAAAAAAATGTCGGTCTATTCTTTGTATAAACGTTAATAATCTAGAGAAGTTAATATCAACATTTTTTTTATAGTGGACAGCAATTTAGGTATTCACACGAGACCTATATATTTCTATAATCTTGTCCAGAAATGTATTTATTTTCGATCAATTTAATCAAACCCCAAATGTATGTCCTCTTTTTTAACCTTTTAGCAACCACTTTATTTGAACCAATAGACCCATATATTACCAATCTCAAAGTAGCTAGCTCTTTCATTACCTATTTTCACTGAAAGGTTAAAATGTAAATTAAAACGGTTTTTCTATCTATTTAATAAGAAATCTTCTAAACATATGACTTCAACTACACTTTTTAAAGTAGACTATGGGTAGCATTTTATCCATAAAACAATGGTTGTAATTTTGGTTTTAAAGTGCTTGATTTAAAGAAACCATTTGTGTCGGAAAATATAAGGGAATTCCACAGAAAGGTATAAGCTGATGATCCCTTTAAATTGCAGTATTCTTAATGAGCAAGTACTACAAATTAATGAGAAATAACATTTATAATCTACTGTTTATTTGTTACACCACCTCATTTAAATGTAGATGAAGTCATATGTTTAGAATTTTTGTTATTAGACATATAGAACAATCGTTTTAACATTTTACCCTTTTTTATTTTTAAGTTATTAAATTATCGGCCTTTTATACAATTTAATTAACACATAATCCGGTGTCTGATTGACGTTCACAGTGCTTGAGCAGAGATCATAGATCTTACATCATATGTCAAAACGTCATCCCTAAATAGAAAAATAAAACCAGTAGCTAGTAGGAGTTATGAATTGTCTGGTCATTTAGAATACGGAAGTCACACTGTCAAATACGCTTCCTTAGCCTGTCAAAAATAAAGCAAGATAATTGTAAGAAAAAATATAAATATTCTTTTTAAGTCGTAGCCATAAATCAAAGGAATTTATGTTATCATTTGATGATGCCAAAAATGCCGGTAGTGTCTACAACATAAACTATATAGTGTTGACAAGTAAGGATCTGTAAAGTAAATGGGGCTCCTAGTTCTTTTTGAAGTATGAATCATCTGAATAGATATACAGTAGTTCAACAGAAATAATCAATGCTTTAATGCAAGTTATCTTGGGATTTGTTTCAACAACGAAAGCTGTCGCTTTTTATTGCAAAGGAACGACAACTCGAACTTCACAATTTCCGAAAACACAGAAAATGTTGAGTTATGAAAAAACATCCGAAAATAGAATTTTATTTACAGCCTTTGTCACTTAAAAAATAAAGTAAAAATATATAATATATGGATCTAAACTTCTATAAAATAACTTTAGAAAAGAATCTCTTAACATAACACTTGTATTCATAAGTGAAGATTCCTTGAATATCTCTTAACTCCTGTTAGACAGGGGACGTTATTGTCTTCATATAATGAAACAAGCATATGTTATTTTTTAATTTATTAATTGTCGATTTTAATATAAAAGCGTCATTGACATAATGATACATGTATTATAGAAGTGAAACGTTTTCTGTCTATTGTTCTATGCTTGTAAAACAATTACAGCGTCATTGACATAATCATACATGTATTATAGAAGTGAAACGTTTTCTGTCTATTGTTCTATGCTTGTAAAACAATTACAGAAATGATTACAATAATGAGTGATAGAGTTTTGCCTCACGGTAAATAGTATCACCATGAATGATAGAGTTCTGTCTCACATTAAGGATATTTGCTCCTCTACTTTTTGAATTTTGCCAGATTTTTTTATCCTTCGTTTCATCCATGTATTAACATTATAAGATTTTGCCAACTAACCCCTACTTTTCTTTTCATATTTTTATTAAATAATTTTAAAATCTTATGAAATCCTTGTAATTTTTCATAGTTTTTTTTAAACAAAAAAGGTGCCAATGTTAAGTGAAAGAAAAATCTAGAAAAAATTATTTCCCGCCTCCATTTTTTTTCTGCTTCTTAAGTTTCTTTATTTATATACTTTCAATTTATAACAGTCTTTTAAAAAGCTTTTTATTTTAAAACAAAGCAGTGAACATCCTTAAAATTATTAATGAGTGATAGCGTTCTACCTTATGGTAATAAACATGTTAATACGCAAAAAGTCCTGATTCACGGAAATAAATGTAATATTGAGTGATTGAGTTCTAATTCACGGAAATTAATATTATAATGAGTGATAGATTTCTACCTCATGGTAATAGGTTTAATACTAGTAATGAGTGATAGAGTTCTGATTCACGGAAAAAATATTTTTATGAGTGACAGAGTTCTACCTCACAGTAATAAATATAAAAATTAATGATATAGTTCTGGTCGAAAATAAACTCATCATAGATACCATGACTAAATTTAGTATTTACGCCAGACGCGCGTTTCGTGTACAAAAAACTCATCAGTGACTCTCGAATCCAAAAAAGTTAAAAAGGCCAAATAAAGTACAAAGTTGAAGAGCATTGAGGACCAAAATTCATAAAAGTTTTGCCAAATACAGCTAAGGTAATCTATGCCTGAGGTAGAAAAGCCTTAGTATTTCAAAAAATTCAAAAATTTGTAAACAGTAAATTTATAAATATAACCATATCAATGACAATACATGTCAGCACGAAAAGTGCTGACTACTAGGCTTGTGATACCCTCGGGGAAATAAATCTCCACCAGCAGTGGTATCGACCCAGTGGTTGTAAATAAACTCATCATAGATACCAGTACTAAATTAAGTGACGCTCGAATCCAAAAAAAGTTAAAAAGGACAAATAAAGTACAAAGTTAAAGAGCATTGAGGACCAAAATTCCGAAAAGTTTTGCCAAATGTAGCTAAGGTAATGATACAACCGTATAATTATCATTTATCTCTTTTATTGGAAATCACATTATATATATGGGTATGTCTCTAGAATTAAAAAAAGCAGCTAACCTGCTGAGCCTTACGTAATTTTGTTTGTGCAACGAAAATAGTTTAAGAAATTACGATCATAGATAACTCTATAGACATTTTCCTTTACTTTCTTGTAATTATTTAAGACATCTTAATCGTTACCTTGTAACCAATGCACTAGTGAAACACAAACAGTTTTCCCGTTCTATGTCTGTTTTTCCTGATCGTTAGTTTAATCACTATGGTGTCGTCATTAATCCACTTCCTTTTACAATCACTAATTTATTTCGTTATTATTTGATTTTATAAGATTTGCATGAATTTAAGTTCTGGTAACTTACATATGATATAAAAACACAAAAAAAAATTTTTTTTTTACACATTATATCAGACCAAAACCTGAATTTTCGAAAGCATCATATAGAAAAAACTCATGTTTATATACACATATTCTATCCATTTCTTAATAAATACAAACACTTTCGATATGTTGAACGTAACGAAATATCTGTATTTAGCTCTACGGTTTTTTTGTCATTTCCTCTTATTCATATCTATCCTAAAGTTGAAGAAATAAAATAAAACGTTTAAGGTGGTATGGGTGTCTTTCGCCATCTTGGGTTGTAAAAAATAGAGAACTTAAGGTCCAGATTATTTATTCAGTTAGCAAAATTTGATGCAGGAATATAGATATTTGATACAAATTTCCTTAAAAAGAACCAATTTATAAGAATATAACTTATGAATATTAATATTTATACCAGTGTAGATTATTTTTGATTGTTTTTAAATTATTTAAAATTGTCATTTTAAGGTGAGGTAACTCTAAAACAGTGCATTTTCTGAAGGAATCTACATGGAATTTTCCTGTTTTGCATTTTTGCCAGAAAAAAACCTACGGTTACACTATATTTTCTTTTGTCATTGATATTCTCAAAGCATTCTCTAAAAGCTATCTTTTTGTAATTTATTTTACAATTCTATCATTTAGTTTAGTTTGTAATCACAGAATGGTGTTTTTTCCTGTACAAGCCATACAAAAAGTGTCAGTTTGTCACAATCTATAGTTTGAGAAAATGCACGGTGAATTATCATTCTTATAATATTTTTTAACATATATCAATAGATATTACGATTTGGCAAAGTATGAACAAATTCTATCATTCTTATTTTAGACTCCCATACCACCTTAAATAAGAAAGCGTGTGCTACAATGTAAGTAATTTTATATGAAAATAACCTTCAATATGGAAATTCGATTTTATTCTACGTAAATGTAGCTAATCTACCATCATGATTTGTATGATGCAATATTACACAAACCTTTGTACCGTAATTATGGTTAAATTCACCGTCTTCAATACGGCTTACAGGAAAGCGATATTCTGGTCTCAAATAAAATATAATTGAGTCTAGCTGTCAATCATTTGATTATGCAAAATTAGTTTTTGACATTATAAGATATTGGTTAATTAATTCCAAATATTGAAATCATCACACAATTAGCACGATCACGTATAGGGGTATTATGCGTTGTATGTCAGAAACACTTATTGTTACGCATCTCGGACGTAAGCAGTCTTTTGATATCTTGGTTGATGTCGCCTTTATTGTCATAAATAGAACGGGTTTTTTTAATAATTATGTAATAAACTGTTTTCCTGGATGAGTTATTTTGTCAACCCATGTGTAGCTTTTAGTTTTGTTTAACTATGCCAGGATTCACCGAGCTTTGTAAAGAAAAGTATGATCTATAATCATGCACGAATTCTGATATTCAAACTATTAGGTTAAATAAAGGCAACAGTAATATAACGCTAAATATATGAGAAGAACAACGACACAACATTAAAATGTAACACACACAGAAACGGACTAAGCATTAGACAAAATCCGATGAGAATAACAAATATAACATCAAAACCAAATACATGAATTTGGGATAGAAAAGTACCGTGACACGTCTTATAGTAATGTGAATTCACACTCAAATATAAGAGAAAACAAACGACACAACTGAAAAACAACGTTAAAATGTTACACACACAGAAACTAACTATGATATAACAATGGCCATTTTCCTGACTTGGCACAGGACATTTTTAAAGAAAAAAATGATGGGTTGAACCTGGTTTTATGGCATGTCAAACCTCGCACTTTAATGGCAATGTTAAATATAACATTAGAATGATAACATAATATTACAGGACTACAATACAAATAAAGAGGAGAACGTATTCGAGAAAGAAACACATGAATAATAGATAACAAAAGGCATCAGAATTAAAATTCAATACGCCAAAAACGCGCCTCGTCCAAACAAGAATTACCAGTGACGTCCAAATATAAAAGTTCGAAAGTAAAATAAAGTACAAAGTTGTACAGCACTGAGGATGAAAAGTTGAAAAAGGTTGTGCCAAATACGGCTATGGTTTTCTGCTTGGGATAAGAACATTCTTATTATTTAGAACAATTTATGCTATTGTAAACAGTAAATTTTATCAAATGAATATAAAAAATAAACATGATAAAACTGAAGTATTAACTAATTGCAGAAAACAAAGCCCGGATACATAATTATACAAAGACCAACACAGAAAATAGACACACCCGACTAAGTCCAGGCCTCAACGCAAAAAGTCATAAAAATGACGTCATATACGAAGTGGTGAAAAGGCAAAAATATTACGTATGTAATTAAAGTCTTATTTTCATTTTATAACCATAGTGTTGCCTATCTTACTTCATAATATGAAACTGCATAGACCTGTTTTGTTTAGTAGTGTCAAAAATATTTTCTAATGTAATTCGGAAACAACGTTGTTTTGACTAGAAATCGTTCAGCACTTCTTTTATGTCGACAATAACTATCATCGATTTAGTCGTAATTAATAATAAACTGTAAAAAACTGAATTTTACAAATACTTAAAAGATTTACTATCCCAGAAATAAATAACATTAGCTGTCATTGACAAAAACCTCTCGTAATTTTGAAACTTCAATGTTCTTTAACCTCGTACTTTATTTGGCCTTTTTAACGTTCGTTCGGAGACACCTTTGTGTTTAAGAACCTATTATTCATTTTTTTCCCACAAAGTCACTTATATGGTACATTGTATAGCCAAAACGTAAAACAAGATTTGATTTTAAATCGAAAGTGAAATGGTGTCAATATATATAAAACAAAATCACCAAAGTATTAGACGGATAACAGTATACGATCTTTAAAGGAGACAGTCGTTTAATAACTGGCGTATATTCTCAAGATAACAACTAAACCATTCACTGCAAGACAAGTGTTTTCTTTTAATCGTGAAAACACATTCTGAGCAAAAAGACAGTTCAAATACTTTACACAATTACCAAATTTTAAAATTTGATTACGGTACAGTGTTATTTTGAAACACAGTTTCCCTGAAACAAGTGAAACAAGTAAATACAAACTTTAGACAATAAAAGCAGAAACCACATTTCTAGAAGTTTCAAAAGCATTACAATTAATAATGAATGATTTGCAATTTGTAGACAGTCCTTTCAACAAACTACACAAAATGTGTTTCATTCTTATTAGTAGTAATTGCCACCAACTAACATTCTTTCTGTATTTCTATAGCTTTTTCATGTCATGAATTTAATTACCATATCCCTTTTTCTATTTCCTTCAAGAAAAAGAAAAGAGGTCATTTATTTCTCCCATATCTGCGTTTACTGTATACGTAGATGATTTTCTGTTGATTAGTTTTCTATTGTCTATTTCATTAAGGTACAAGGATGCCACTACATTGATATACCACTGATACAACTTATCACCTTATAGTACAACACACTTCAATATGAAACATCGTTATGATTTTGATTTCATAAACTTGAATTTTCTTTTCTGAGAATTGATATATAATATGTTCTTACTATAATAACTTATGTATTTGATTAGCTATTGAAAAACTTGTTTCAAACAAGGCGTTCTTAGAAAATTACTCATTCATGGTTAAATCGAGACAAGGTGCTCTTCGTCACTTGTTAATTGAGCATTACATTTTTTCCATGACAGCTGTCTATAGAATTCCCTTATGTTGCTTATACTAAATTTGTCTTTTTCAGGGACCTTGTATATAATGAGAGTTCACTAGAGTTCTTACTAACAAGTTCATGGTTTTCGCTTGTGAAAAATTTTGTATTTTTCTCCAACTGTATCGTTTGAAATAATGGGCTTATTGCTTTTTATTTTTAATGGGTTTTTATTTTGTTCTAGGTTTAACTGAACATGTATTGCAAATACCTTATGCAGATGTATTTTATGCCCATATGTACAATTTCAGTTACAACAAAAAAGACAATTAAATCAATTGTTAACTGTTTTATAGTTGTTATTTAAAGAATCACTTTTAATCTCAAATAATAAGGAAAATAGTTCAGGTTAACATCCAAATTAACTGCATACTAATGGAAATTGATTGAAGTTGTAGTTTAAAGGATGTATTCAGACTGTTGACTCTTCGAAAGTGCATGCAACTCCCTCTGCTGTAATTTGATCTTGCTGTTTAAAATGTAATGTGGACGAAAGGAATGCTTGGTATACGAATAAATGTTTATCACATCTATAACCGTCATCAGCATGAATGTCACAGAAATATCTGTTTACGTTGTGTTTGTTGAATATAGGAAAAGGATAACTGTGATAACATGATATAAATATAACAATGGGTTGTATTCAACATGACATAATAGTCTGGATAAGAGATAAATGAATTTATAAATATATGATTATACTTTTACTCTTGGGATATCGCTTCCATTATCTTATCATTGTTAGGTCTGCATCAGTTTGATTGAATTCTATATTTAGAGTTGTCGAATATTCATTTATATTGAATGCATGTAATTGGATTCATTCACCAACAAGAAATTACAAACTCTCCATTTAGAATAAAAATGTTATTGAACATCAGAATTGATTTCAAAAATCAAAATTTGGACATATTTACTACACATCGAAAGGTTTAAAATCTGCTCATTGAACCCCTTGTAAAACATCAGCTTTCATTATTTATAAAGGTACACAATAAATCATAGTTTATTTTGATTTGATAAAAAAAAGTCTGACTTAGCAGTTTTAATATTAAATTTAAAAGTGTGAATGTTTACATATGGACGGATTGATAAAATGGTTTTTTTTTTAAAGCAACATTAGTGAATGCATGTAAAAAAAGACATGTCTTTTTTTTATATAATTACGTGAGTAGTTTACCGATAGTAAACTGATTTTGAAATGAAACACCCATTTTGATCTAAACAAGTCTAAAGAGACTATTAGCCCTTCCAAAGCACCTCAATTCCACATGTTGGTTTTTGGGACCTGTGTTGATTAACCGTATGTGTGGTGTTTTGTGCACTGTATTTTATTTAAAAGCTTTGACCTTCTGTATGGTGAATAATTACTGAACTTTTTCGTTGGTTTGTTGGTTTTTCTTTTTATATGCGTGTTGATTAATCTATGCCAATCAGTGTGTTGTTTTTTGAGACCCTTAATGATTAGTCTATGACCCTCTGTATTGAGTTTTGTGGAGTGTATGTGGATTTGTCTTGGACCTTTTTTTTATTGTGTTTTGTGCTGCTCGAGGTAATTGATCGTTCATCTTCTGTATGATGTTTTGTGGACTATGTTGTTTGTCTGTTCGTCTGTTTTTTTATGATTAAGTGTGGAGTGTGTTGTTTGACTGTTCCTCTTGTTTTCTATGGTGTAGTGTGTTTTGATGAGTGTGTTGTTGGTTTGTTCCTCTTGTTTTCTGTGGTGTAGTGTGTTTTGTGGAGGGGTTTGTTTGTTTGTTCCTCTTGTTTTCTATGGTGTAGTGTGTTTTGAGGAGTGTGTTGTTTTGTCTGTTCCTCTTGTTTTCTATTGTGTACTGTGTTTTGAGGAGTGTGTTGTTTTGTCTGTTCCTCTTGTTTTCTATGGTGTAGTGTGTTTTGAGGAGTGTGTTGTTCGTCTGTTCCTCTTGTTTTCTATGAAGTAGTGTGATTTGTGGAGTGTATTGTTTGTCTGTTCCTCTTGTTTTCTATTGTGTAGTGTGTTTTGAGGAGTGTATTGTTTGTCTGTTCCTCTTGTTTTCTTTTGTGTAGTGTGTTTTGTGGAGTGTGTTGTTCGTCTGTTCCTCTTGTTTTCTATTGTGTAGTTTGTTTTTAGGAGTGTATTGTTTGTCTGTTCCTCTTGTTTTCTATGGTGTAGTGTGTTTCGGGGAGTGTGTTGTTTGTCTGTTCCTCTTGTTTTCTATGGTGTAGTGTGTTTTGTGTAGTGTGTTGTTCGTCTGTTCCTCTTGTTTTCTATGGTGTAGTGTGTTTTGAGGAGTGGGTTGTTTTGTCTGTTCTTCTTGTTTTCTATGGTGTAGTGTGTTTTGAGGAGTGTGTTGTTCGTATGTTCCCCTTGTTTTCTATGGAGTAATGTGTTGTTTTTCTGTACCTCTTGTTTTCTATGGTGTAGTGTGTTGATTTGTTTGATACCTTCTTGTTTGTGTTTGTGGCACCGAGGTAATTAATCGTTCACCTTCTGTATTATGTTTTGTGGACTGTGTTGTTTGTCTGTTCGTCTTGTTTTCTATAGTGTAATATGGGCTGTTTTGTTTGTCTGTTCGTCTTGTTGTCTATAGTGTAATATGGGCTGTTTTGTTTGTCTGTTCGTCTTGTTTTCTATAGTGTAATATGGGCTGTTTTGTTTGTCTGTTCGTCTTGTTTTCTATAGTGTAATATGGGCTGTTTTGTTTGTCTGTTCGTCTTGTTTTCTATAGTGTAATATGGGCTGTTTTGTTTGTCTGTTCGTCTTGATGTCTATAGTGCAATATGGGCTGTTTTGTTTGTCTGTTCGTCTTGTTGTCTATAGTGTAATATGGGCTGTTTTGTTTGTCTGTTCGTCTTGTTTTCTATAGTGTTATATGGGCTGTTTTGTTTGTTTGTCCGTCTTGTTGTCTATAGTGTAATATGGGCTGTTTTGTTTGTCTGTTCGTCTTGTTTTCTATAGTGTAATATGGGCTGTTTTGTTTGTCTGTTCGTCTTGTTGTCTATAGTGTAATATGGGCTGTTTTGTTTGTCTGTTCGTGTTGTTTTCTATTGTGTAATATGGGCTGTGTTGCTTGTTTGTTTGTTTGTTCGTCTTGTTGTCTATAGTGTAATATGGGCTGTTTTGTTTGTCTGTTCGTCTTGTTTTCTATTGTGTAATATGGGCTGTGTTGCTGGTTTGTTTGTCTGTTCGTCTTGTTTTCTATTGTGTAATATGGACTGTGTTGCTTGTTTGTTTGTCTGTTCGTCTTGTTTTCTATGGTGTAATATGGGCTGTGTTGCTTGTCTGTTCGTCTGTTTTGTCTGTTCGTCTTGTTTTCTATGGTGTAATATGGGCTGTGTTGCTTGTCTGTTCGTCTGTTTTGTCTTTTCGTCTTGTTTCTATGGTGTAATATGGGCTATATTGCTTGTTTGTTCGTATGTTTTGTCTGCTCCTTTTGTTTTCTATGATATAGTGTGGACTGCGTTGTTCGTCTGTTCGTCTTGTTGTCTATAGCGTTGTGTGGACTATGTTGTTTGTCTGTTCGTCTTGTTTTCATTGTATTAAGATGTCTTTTTCTACTTTACATTTCCCTATGTTCCCTTCATAGTGTCCCCTGTTTAGGCAATGCCCTACATTCAGTTATATTACAGGCCTTTTTTACTGTTAAACAAATAATATTGAGAATGGAAATGGGGATTGTGTCAAAAGGACAACAACCCGCCAAAGAGCAAATAACAGCCGAAGTATAGATGAAATTGTATTGTTTTTAAAAATAAATTAAAATCTGGCAAGTATAAGCCGAAGATAAACAGATATTACCATAGAGCTAACAAAAATATTGGCGACAAGACATTAGTCTTTAAACAAACCATAAAGAATGAGCTGCACGACCATCACCACAAACCAGGGTTAAAATTCAAGGTTTCAGGAATGGTTTTAATCAGTTGTTATCCATGATTGCTCTATCATAGACGTCCATTATTTTAAAGATTTTATATCTCTGTTTGATGATACTTCATAGGTTTATAACATTATATCATTCATTTCAGTATTGTTATATAACATAGTTATATGAAAATATCAAGAAATGAAACGTACCTGTAAATATCTAATAAGAATACTAATTCTATTAGTATGCAATTTACACACAGGTGTATAAAATTGTTATCAAACATGCGTTTATTGTTTTGTTTTCAAATTATTACCGACTTCTTTCAACGGACTTGAAAATTTGTTTTTCAGACATGGTAATTTCCGCTGAAACAGAAACTGGTCTATTAAAATGTAACTCTATTGATATTCTCGTCAGCAGTTGTGTCAACAGTAATAGATTGTTATAAAGTGCAGGTTACTAGAGAAGATGTACTTCTTTTAACCACGTGAGGATCAAGTGATAATTGTTTTGTAAGATGTATTGAAATATAACCCATAACTAGTTCAAGTTTAACTGTAACATTGATACAATACATTCGATCTCATTTAGGTTTGTCAGAGGTTATGACGCCAAACAATCTTCGACAAAACATGTAGTAAACCGGTGTTAGGTAACGGTTCACAAAGGAATAGTAAAGAGAGGATCTTAAACAACACTAAACTATAAAAAGCTGAACACCACAAGGATTTCCCTGGCATGACACCTATAAAAAGAAGTATATTATACCCCGATTTTACGAAACATTATTTAAAATATTCAGTTCAGATATTGTCCTTTCAATGTGTTATTATATTAAATCCTTTTTTAACATTAAAGCTGTACAACTATATATTCCCTAGTATAAAGTTTTGCTTTCATAACTGAAATTATTTCTCACACGATAAATAAACTCATCATAGATACCAGGATTAAAATTTTATATTTACGTCAGACGCTCTTTTCGTCTACAAAAGACTCATCAGTGACGCTCGAATCAAAAAATGTCTAAAACGATACTACTTATTAGGTTATGTGTTTATGATATCGTTGTTACAAAAATAAGTGGTTTAGTTGTACTGACCTTTTTTTTCTTTGAGTTCGGAGATGGGGACAAAGATTAGTCAACACGGGTATAAAAAAAACCAACTACATGTGGAATTGAGGTGCTTCGGAAGGGCGAACAGTCTCTTTATACCTGTTTCGATCAAAATGGGCGTTTCATTTCAGAATCGATTGTAAATGAATATGGATTCCTTTGCATACAAGAAAGCTATTTAAACAAGGTTATAAGTGGTGAAGTTTAAATCATCCTGCCGAAAATTGTACAGATAACATCATCAGTTGGTTGTCTGTTATGGAATATTTGTTTCACAGATGACGACAGATATGTTTCAAAAGATGGTTGTTTGTTATGGAATATTTGTTTCACAGATGACGACAGATATGTTCCAGAAGCCGCAAACATAACTCTGTTTACATTTACTCGAATGTTACATCTCCGAATTATACTTATTGTCGAGTTTGTAATACATCTGAAATACAACAAGTGCTACGTAGAAAGCACGTTTGAACAAAATCTACAGTAATAAGGAGTAAGCTTGGTTATAAAACGGGTACTTCTTTACGTTAAACATTGAAAGACATAAAAGCCAATAAGAATCAAACAAAATTATTGCACCTTGAATGACTTTTTTCAACTTTCATTACAATTTTTCTCACACTATCCTATTCACTATCAATAGAATTCTGCTGAATTCTTCTCACAAAAATTCCATTGATGATAAATAAGCATTCATTCATCGAATACGTAATAATCTATGATATATATGTGAAATAAATTCATTTTACTGCGTAGTATGTGGAATAAATTGATTTTACCGCGTACAAATGAAATGATTTATAAGTAAATATGAGCTATTAAAAGAGATTTGCAAATTTGTCAAAATTAAAATGAATATTAATATCATCCATTTATATTGTTGATGATTTTGCCAAAATAAATATGTTATTAATCAAACTTTAACCATAAAGAACAAATATCCCTGTTTCTCGCAAATCTCATTCAGTATAAAAAGGTCTTTAAATGGCGTCTTTTTATTATGATTAAAGTCTATTTGTATTTGCATTCAAAGTTCTTCGGATCTTGAGGCGAGAATAGATGTTAATCAACATTCCCGATAAGGACAAAGATTATAATTGGCTTTGTTATTGCCATTAATGACTTATGTGATAACTCAATCTGAGTAGTATCTCTATGTAAGTACTTATGTGATAACTCAATCTGAGTAGTATCTCTATGTAAGTACTTATGTGATAACTCAATCTGAGTAGTATCTCTATGTAAGTCCTTATGTGAATAACTCAATCTGAGTAGTATCTCTATGTAAGCAATTGTTTAATATAAAATGTTTCGTAAGTATTATTTCGTTAAGCGGTATTTCGTATTTTTGTGAAACACTTAGTCTTTGGCATTTGTTTCGTATAAATTAGCGTAGTCTTTTCAAAAGTTATTCTTTTCTGCAATTTTGATAATGCAAAGAGTCGCACCTAAATGTCTATTTTTTTCCGTTCATGTTTTTTTTACAAATTTATCCTCAAAACGAGTCAGAAGCTTTGAGTATGTATGACCTGAAATTATAAAACATGGTATGCTTTTCCGCGGTGCTTGCGGTGTCATACCACCAATTACTCCCTCAAATTTAGAACGTAGGCCTACTCGGACAAAAAATAGTGCATTTGATGTCAATGTTCACCTAAACTAACTAACAAATTTGCAGAAATGAAACTTTTGTTGAAAGAGAAATATATTAAGACCATTTTGAGCCAAAATTTACCTGTCTATGAGTTTGCATTAAAAATTGAGGATTAATGCGCTCCATAGTATACTAATTTAAGATTTCCAGAAAACCAGGGGTTATTTTTAGTGGTACCTCCTTTCGGAAGCTCTCTTCTTTCTTATATGATTTTGAATGCATGTTGAAAATTGGCATGCAGAAAGGTGACACCTGTATGATTCAGGATGTACCTAGTTTCTATGAAGTTAAACTTAAGGTAAAATATTTAGAAAGCTGTGAAAATTGCAAAATTTGGTTGAACAGATAGGGACTGTTAATTGGTGGTATGACACCTTGCCTTCCGTGTATAATGTAGTTTTGAACCAGTTAAAATGCCGAATGCACGTAATTTTAACGTACATGTATTTTTCATTTTATATATACGAGCTATTTGTGCAATGAAAACGTCTAATGTTCAAGCAGTTTTAAAATTAAAACAACATTTTCAAAACACCATCGCTATAATTTAATCAAAGACAAACGAGTCTAGTATGCCGAACTTTGCCAAACAATAGATAAAAGGAAGAAAAATACTTACGTTCTTCCCAGAATGCATCTTTTACAGAGGTGTGAATGGTGACGTTTTGGACCTTATTGATACATTGATGTAAACTGATATTTGTATATTAATTTATTTATTGCGCTATCGTTCACTATTCTATCTATATCTGACTACAAATAACATTATTGACCAAATCAATTACTTTGGGCGTTATAAATGTCAAATAGAAATAATGAAGGTTACGATGAGCCATGGTTATGAAAATGATTTATATGTTACTACGGTCGGTATAGACTTAGACTAAGCATCCGGAATTAAGTGTACCATTATTTCAATTAACACTGCAAACAACTTCGAAAATTTGAAAACAAGTCATGTTTTTTTTTTATCTGTGGAACAAAAAGAAAAATCTTGGTCTTTTTAACATGTAAAGAAAAAAAAACCAATATCATTGTCTAATTGCAAAATGTGGAATATTTTTTAATATTGCCAATAATTATTCATTGAACATATTAGGTATACAGCGCATGTAGTTTTACCAAAAGGAAATTGTTCACTATATTAAATAGAATACATTACCATTTAAATAGTTCTCATAGAATTGCCTATAAAATGAAAAATTACTACTAATAATAAAAGAGTTGCCAAGAATTTATAAAAACCTTAGAAACAACTTTTCATAAGGACCATTGTTAGTCGTTTGCATGTTTTTCCCCTAAAACTTAATAATACGCTATTATATAAATAAGGAGATATTTTGATTACTCATGAAACAAAAATCGCAATAGAACAAATGACGAGGATATAGTTATAGGGCAATGTACGGCCTTCAACAATGACCAAAAGCCATACCAGATAGTAAGATATAACAGTTCCCGGCATGACAAAATAATGTTAAGCAATTAAAACCAGAAACCAACAAAACAACAACCGATAAAAAAGATGTCATACACTACAACAAACGACAACAACTGAGTACAGGCTCCTGACTTGGAACAGAGACATACAGAATGGGGCGGGGTTATACATGTAAGCGTGTAAATCACACCATTAGAACAAATGTTGATACTCATATCCAAATTGTTAATAATTTTTCATTCTTATAGGGGCATCGGTGGCCGAGTGGTCTCAGTAGTTACTACTGTAATCACTAGCCAGTCAACACTGGGGATGTGAGTTCGAACCCCGCCCATGCGGGTGCACTCGACTCCAATCTTAATTGACTAGTATTGCCAGTTTTCCTATTGAAGGTCGGTGGTTTTCTCCGGGCACTCCGGCTTCCTCCACCAATAAAAACTGGGCGCCACGAAATAGCATTAATGCGGTGCTTAATCAAATTCATTCTTATATATTCTGTCAGTCACAAAGGTAAGGTAGAGAAAAGCCATCAATATGTAGAAGATAATAACTAATTTCAACTGTTTTATATAAAACTTTATCACACAGACGTGATCACGATTGTCTTCCGAGATCTGTTTTATTTATTTACCATTAATGACATCGAAGTAATACTATATAAGAATTCATAAAACATCGATGGATCTTTTTTCTCCAGGCGAGATCACATAAGTTATAATCTAATAAAAACACAATAATGGAATCTCAGAGAAAAATATTTCATTTTGTAATTCTATTTTCAGATCACAATATCATGAAGACTCTAATAGTATTATAAAATAGATTTTCAGAACATTGTGCAGTCTATATGAAATAAAAATAATAAAATTGCTATAAAGACAAATTTAGCAATTATTAAATTAGATGTCAATATGACTTAGTAGTTACTGGAAACATCAATCTATAGGGAAAGTTTATATCATCTAATTCTATTTAACATTTGTGGTTGCATAATGCATTTCGTAAAAGTACCTCCAATACTGTTTGTATGGGGGGTCGCTGGATTATTATCATTATCCGCATTAAGATCTTGGTGAATGCTGAATTGTGGTGCTTTTCATTTTTCCCTTTTCGTTTCAGTCGCCAATTTACAAATTAGAAAAAAATATGGCGACAGCCAAAATAATCCGATAGGCGCTAGCTGACACATGCTTAAACTGTAGATGCTGTTCGACTGTTGTAACATAATACAGAGTTTACTTAAGACTTTTTTGTCGATAAATTTAATTAGTTTGAATTGACTCTCGTTGTCAAAGTTTTGACGCCGACCTACCAGTTGCTGTGGTGTCCTTTATTTAAAATTAAGTGGAATGTGAGAAATCAACACGATTATCAGACTTTGAATAACTTGATGGACATTATCTAGAAATTGGATCGTTAAGGCATAAGGATAAGGCCTAGATTGTTTTCACATGTTTCTAGAAGAGGAATCTTTGTATAGTCTGCCTCTTTACAACTTATGATAAAATGAGCAAAACATCTCAGTTGATACAATGGTTTGGATAGGAGATTAAAAATAGGTGTTGTTCGCATGTGAAGTGAGTGGTTTAACCCCAAAACATAAGGTGTCGATACCAAGCCAGACTTTCTTGTCAAGTTGTTGTTCGTTGTTGTTGCCTATTTTTGATGGAAAGGTCGATTTTCGTTGGTCATTCTCATTTATATTTTGTCAAAAAATCAGGCCGATCATTTTGCCCCCGTTTAAATTGATCCACATTATGTCATACTGGGGCTTTTCATAACTGACTACATAATATGGGTTTACGTTTAATGTATATAGATTAGACCGTTGGTTTTCCTATTTCCATTGTTATACACTAGTTCTTTGTGGAGACCTTTATAGCTTGCTGTTCGGCGTTAGCCAAGGCTCCGTGTTAAAAAAAACATACTTTGACATACAATGGTTTACTTTTACAAATTGTGACTTGGATGGACAGCTGTCTCATTGGCACTCATACCACATTTTCTTATAACTATTTGGTCATTGTTAAAGGCCGTATGGGAATCATATTTGTATAAATTAAATATTGGATAGTTTCCGCATACTTCATCTCTTCATTCTATATCTCTGCCCTATTTGACACGAGGAAACATTATTTTTTATGATATCTTTCATCGAGCGTAAGTTTTCGAAAAGCAGCCATTTTGATTTGATGTAACAAAACCGGTCTATAAAATCGAATTTTTAGGTTGATTGTTTTCGAATAAAAAATATCTTTATGTATAATAAAATTGTACGTTTAACTTTTGTATTGCATTACTATGACATTCAATTTTATGACTTTTACCTAACCATATTTATTGTAAAGGTCGGTTCGATTAAAGATTGTGCAAACTCAATATGTTTGTGACAAGCCATTACTTATTTTTCCCTTGGTATACTATATCGCTCTATTTCCGATTATTTTTAATTTAAAATTTACAAAATATAGTTACATACAGATATTCATTATTTCTTCTAAAGCTTTGTATAAGACAGATGTTTTATAGTAGTGTCGTGCAGTTTTTATTTTATTTCATTAATTCCTACTGAGCAGAAGAAATAGAAATTGAATGATTGTAAAGATATTTCTCTGTCGTCAATGAATTTCAGCGAATCAGTTAACCGAACGGAAACCATAACAGGCAGATTCTGTAATGTGAGTAATTGAAAATCGTCAAGATTGCTTAACTTATTAGGTATTTGAAGTTAAGACGAAATAAAGAAATAACGATTATTGCATAGGGAAAAATGATAGCTTCTTTGGAACCTTAACATTTTGGAAAAGAGTAATTCTAAATGACAGGATTCGTTTAAACTTAATTCGACAACAAAACCAATATAAACATTAGGAACAATGCAAATATCTTGCAAATAGGATTATAAATTAATTGTTTCAATCACAGATATTTCACCAATAAGCAAAATAATAAAACTATCTCGGCTTCCTATAGAAAACGGGTTATGCAATATAGTTATTTCAACTATCACCTATCAAAGCGATATAACGTTTTATGAAAATTGGTTTTAGAAATTATCATTTGTTTGGTTAAAATACCTAACTTTATTTTCTTTCATTATTTATCATGAAATGGACCTAGGTAAAGAGAATTTGGACACATTGTATCGACCTTTTCTATTGCCAAGAGTCTCAGACATGATAGTGGTATAAGAATGGGTAATTGACTTTCATCAGTACATGACATATCTAGGAAAGAATTTTTTACTGGAAACAAAGCGATGTATTTTCTTGGACTAAACTTTCAGATTTGCAGGTCCATTTGAATAAAATTTGCCAATCTGTACTAAAATGTCAATTGTTCAATACCAAATGAATCGTATTTTTTTGAATGTTAGATTAACAATGAAATACATTTTAGTTAAATGTGCACAAAGATGTATGTCATAACACTATACCATGCAAGACTCGACTTCTAGACATTCAACATATTTAAGAACATGGTCTTTTATTGTGTGTTTTACCCTTACTGCCTATGGTCTACATAGGTAATAAGTGTACGCGCTTAAGGTTTACCCAGGCTATGCTATTTGTCTGGTCCTGTTATTAGACCATTTGTTGTTAGTATTTGTTGTTTATAGATTTATTAAAACAAGGGACGTAATGTGAATGTTAATGAGACAATTATCAATCAGCCAAAACTATAATAAAATGGATGTGAGAAACTATATGTCACCGTACGGCCTTTAAGAATGAGCAAACGTTTTTCTATAAAGTAAGCTATAAAATTCCCAAAAATAACCAAATTAGAAGGAAAAATCTCACCGATATAACCATCCTATTTTGAAGTTACCATCATCCATAGTTAGAAATGGAAGGTCTTTCGTGTCTGCGTGTCTGGTAATTCGAAAATCTTTAGATACATTTTTGTTAGAATGGTTTATTAGGAAGATTGACACTTAAAGTAATTCCTTATTTGATCAATCGGCTTTTTGGATTTTAAATTTCGATGGTTTTATAATGTTGCTTTGCTGTCTTTCCTTATTAAGCATTTATCCGCTATTTCATGCATATTTGAAAAACCGGATAATTCTATCGCGATATAAAAATATATGGTAATGTTGGACCCGTTTTTGGTGCTTTTTATAAGATATATGCACTCGTTTCATTCTGATTGATACATTTCAATTAGTTCTAAAAATAAAATAAAAACAATTTTGAAAGTCACAGGTAAAAAACAGCATCACTTTCATCGAAAGTTGATAAATAGAAAGTGCTTTTAGTTCCAAATCAATAGTACAGTTTCATTTTTGATGATAATAAAATAATTTTGACACAATAATTTCGAGACAAGCATCCCCGACCGGGGTAAAGAAACTTTAGGATAGATTTAACAATTGCTTGTTATATTTCAGTCGTCTGGTTTTCAATCAATATTGAAAAGGAATTAGAACAAATTAAAACATCATAAGACTTCTAGTCGGCGCATAAATATCATTAAACAAATATCAATTTTATTCTGCTTCAAAAATGAAGGCAGCTGATTTGAATATAATTGTAGAAAGATTGCTGAAAACTTTTTTAATGGAAGTATTTGATAATTTACGGTTATAACGTTTCAGAGAACTGCTCGTCAATTGTTAGTAAAATAAAGTGCATTTCCATTTAGCACACATTCCCATAAACAAAAGAATAAATGTTTCTTGAAGTAGCTTGAAAAAATATTGTATGAGGAAGTATTGGCGTACCACAATATATTATCTAGCAAACTAGCAATCTGAAGAAGTTTATAAATCAATGAAAACATAAAGCTAACATTCTATACATTTATCACGTGATTTAAAACTGATAAAACCGTAAAAACTCAGTTCCTTACATCATCAATGCTGTCGTATCATACGACTATACCAGGAGATCAACACTATAAACATTCACAGAGTATGGTAAACAGCTTATACTTCTGAAAGAGACTTACGAAATTGTTCGACCATTATATTGGTCTATTTGTAATTGCAAAATTGCACTATTCAAAAGATGAACACGTATTTAAACTTTTTAAAATAAAATACTAATAAAAATTACATATATGCATGTAACTAAAAAAAAATTGAGACACAAAATATTGCTAACTACAACTAATATTTCAGAGTCAAAATATCAGAAGGATCGTTTCATATAAAGCAAAACCTGGATACATAATGGCAAAATAGATTAACAAGCAAAGACATGAAAAGTGATGCAATAATTTTCTTTCGTTCCATTGTGAAAGGTTTTATCGCTCTCGGACAGACCATCTCAAATCAGTCAACATCTAAATAGCATTGGAAGTTTAGCTCTTAAGACTTTCACATGAGGAAAGGATATATTTCCATGAAAACTCATCCAGTCTAATGCAGAAATCAAAGATTGTTTGATATCATTAATATAAATGACTTTCTGGTATGCGTTTAATGTAATCTTTCACTGTTTGTTAGGAACAGTTCAGTAGGTCCATGGCAATAGAAATGACAGAGAGCTAATACTTTAAGATAATATCATAAGTTCCAAGACGACGTCTATTAACATGTCTCGATCTCATAATAAGAGGGACACATACATTATGTAAATATTGAAAACTGGTGCCTTTATCCAGTAATACCGAAAACACCCTTCAATATCGATGTCCAGTTTGAAACCTACATGCAGTATAAACCAATTATAATTGAACATTGTCTTTTAAGTTATTGTGTAAATATGAAACTTCTGACGTAACCTATTGCCATTTATAAATATTGTTAATACATTTTGTAATACGCCATACATGTTGTATGATTATAGTATGTGAATACACAGATGCACTGTAAGGCTCGAAGTTAATAAAGAATGTGCATGTATATGAAGGAGTATATATGGATAGCATAAAATCAGCAGCAGCTTCAATTTTCTTATTATTGAGACTATCTTACAGCAATAGTCTCCTTTATTTCATTATTCCCCCCCCCCCCCCCTTAACATGATGTATTTATCTTTGTATGTACGGTAAACATATGAGTATATGCACAGGTAAATTGGCGCAATTGATTAATACATTTGAGAAATAATATTTGAATCAAATGCTATATCTTGAAAATCGCAATTGGCGCTTAAGGCATACTGCCATATGAAGAAAATAAGATATAAAAAAAAGACGATATGAATATAAAAAAATACATTGCTATCATTAAAATCATTTAATGCGTATTTTTGTTCCATTGAATCATTTTAATAGGTTTTTTTTTTAATATCAATACTGAACATGTTGAATCATATGAGAATTTATTGCAAAAAAGTATGACCTGGATGTTTCTAGAATTCCAAACACAACTTTGTTTTTTTTTAACATAATGTGTATGGAGGCGGAACATACTTCATGTGTAAGAGTAATATTAAAATGTCCATCTAGTTTTAAAATTGAAATCAATTCAGTTTCATCAATTATTAATCAAAACAGCTTGTAAAAAGTAAAGGAAACGGATTCAAAAGTTGTGGCACTATGTTTTTCCCAATCCCCATTCAGTTACAAGTGCAGAAACATCAGGATTACTCAGAAAGCTGAAAGCGACAGAGATTTTAATTCTGATTTGATTTCAGTCTCAATATTTGTTACGAGTTAAATACATATGACGATAAAGACTATTATTATCACAAGAAAAGAAAGTTACGGTGACAAGGTTACATATACCACGTTTTTTTTTATAATTTTACAGCCGTTATCAGCATTTAAATGAAATATATTGTTTCTTGTAAAGAAAACGAATAAAACGTTATTTCTCATTAAATAGTTTATTGAACTGTCGTTAACATAACTAACATAAGGATAATATATAAATATAAACTCATGAAATTTTCATGCATCCTTCAACAGTGAGGGCTTCAGAAGTGAGATACTTAACTAATTCAGTTAAAATCGTCCTTTATTTCGACGGTTTGATGATCTTAAATACTCGTGGGCCCTTCAATAATTCTACAATTTTATCATGACAGTAGTATCAACGTACACATTTTGATTCAACAGCTTTTTAAATTATGCTCTGGTTTTATATTATCCTTGAACAAGAAAGTGACTATTCTGTTGTAGCTACAACATGCAGTGTGTAATATATTGTCTAGATGCATGGGAACACGTTTGAAGGGGGAGAGGGGGGAGGGTGCAGAGGCGAGCGCACGTAAATCCTAAATAGGTCTATTTTTGTTCCATTTTGGGCACCGAACCTAGTGTTGTATTTTTGATGGTCTTTGTTTATGCTTCTATTTTGTTCTGAGAAATCGGGTGTTTGTTTTGTCCCTTTCACTTTCTTATGTTTAGCACTGGGGGTCGAGTGTTAGTTTTGTCCGTTGTACTCTCCTAATAATAATTTTTCTAACCTTATACGGGATGGAAGAAATAGTGTACTAAGATTTGTCTGTTGACGAAGAATATTTGTTGAAGCTCTTTATATCTTTTACATTTCATGGTATTAAGTTAATCCTAGCTATTTATATATACCAAACATTGCATTGTTTTCATATAAACTATCTTAAATTCATTTAAATACAAATCAAACGTTATAAGAACTACAGAAAATAAACATTTTTGAAACCATTTGTATGTCATAACATACTATTTTACAAGGAATATTTGCACTGTTACATTGAAAAAGACATTGGCAATTGTATCAGTCACATTGCTAACAACGTTACTGTTGAAACGTAAATATCAAGAGCATTAGTCTAGACATGTCATATAAAGTATACGAGAAGTAGACAATTACGTTAAAAAACAATTTCGAACATTTGGATTTAGAGGTATTCATATGACAAGTTTGAATCAAGTATTTATTTTAATTCTTCTCGTATGCTGTTCGATTATTTCTAATTGTTTTTAAGAACAGAATTTAGTTCATAACACAAATACTTTTGGATCATTCACCAAATTGTCTTTCGTTTTACACCTTATTTGCTTATGAAATACTTTTGTTTATTTTTCATGACAATTCTCCATACTTCCAACATGAATAGCTCTTAATATTGAAGATATGATAGAGTTTTGTTATTCAATCTATAAGAAAGTATAGCAAACTTAATGGGTTGTAACCATTCCAAAATCATAGCTTTTGTTTGCAAAGTAGTTTCAAAGAAGAAATGCAAAACAAACCAATGATTTACAAAGGACTATAGTCGCCGTCAGCTGAAATTCGTAGCGGTTATCGGTAAAAATAATCTAAACTATCAATCGCGTTCACTCGAAATATAGTTTTTCACATTCCATTCATAAATCACAAAAAGAAAAACCACTACTGACCTACCTTTTAAGTGATCACACTGTAATAATCCTGACCTTCACATTTTCCAGAATATTTTCCATTGTAATTCCGCCATCTTCGTTTCTATGAGGATCATTTGTTTACATATGAAATTCGTCACTGTACGCAGTTTCCTGAAATGTTCCTTTCATTGATGTGATAAGGTTTCCCGCGCTTTATGCAAATTTTATGAAATTGAACTCCACGGAAACACTTCCGGTAAAAACAATGGCTGATTCCACCATTCAAAATCGTCTATGAAAAAGTGAAGGTCAGGATTATTACAGTGCGATCACTTAAAAGGTTGGACAGTAGTGGTTTTTCTTTTTGCGATCTATGAATGGAATGTGAAAAACTATATCTCGAGTGAACGCGATTGATAGTTTAGATTATTTTTACCGATAACCGCTACGAATTTCAGCTGACGGCGACTATAATATACTGGAGTAAAATGGATATGTTTTAATTATACATTAATACAAAACCTTTAAATGCAAAAATACGCTGTTCACAGCAAAAAACATCACTTTTATTGCTGTTCTTAGAAGACCAAAGATTAACATATCATACCATTAAATAAACGTACGTAAGGGATAACAAAAAGTGGAACTATGTAAACGCACAAAAACTGGTAACACTGCTTCGTTTATGTTAATATGTTTGAATAAAGAAAGAAAAAACGTGACATTCACAGGATTTAGTGTTTTTAATATTGAAAATGTTGTGTCAAAATTTGACTCATTTCAATCACTTTCAACAAAGTAAAATGTATTCAGAAATATAATTTAACTCTGAAGAAATAAATGAAGGTGGTGCGTTTCTTATGTTGTTAAGTATAGACTGGCTCACATTTTATGTAACATTTTATTTACAGTTATAACCATTTAGTAGTTGTGAAGGGATGAGCAAATTTAGCAATAGTTAATTGGATAAATTTTCAGGGAATTTTCATTTGAATAACTTGTGCAGTTTACATCCTACATAGGAACTTTCTTGTGTTTTTTTTTTTTGTCACTTTAAAATCACATTTTGTAAATCTCTTAAACTATAGAAAAGGTCAACAAAAAATCTAATAATTCTCTGTTCTTAACATTTGTCTCGTTCTCTTTTTGGTTAATTTCATTTTCTCTTTTGTTGGTTTCATTTTCTCTTTTGTTGGTTTCATTATGTCCTTGTAATGTCCTCTTTGAAATTAACTAGAACAATACGCGTTTTAATCTATCCCAAACTGTTTTTCTCCATCAATAGCAAATTTTAGTTATCTTCATTATAAATCTGTATTATTATCTTCTGCCATTGTCTTGATATCATAATAACGTTCATCTAAAGGTCATCTTCACCTCCTCGATTCAATACTCCACCCACCATTTTTACAGTGACCTTCCTCGTGCCGCTCACTATGGCATATACACATATCGAAACTTGTATGGTATACCGGGATATGTTCTAATTAATGTAGCGAAATGTAATGTGCACAACCATATGAAAATACAAAATTGACGTTGACAAGGTTACATATATTAATTTCGAATACTTTAAAAAGATTATACAACCGTTAGCAGCATTTAAATGACATATATATTGAAAACGAATAAAACGTTATTTCTCATCAAATAGTTTTTTTGAACTGTCGTTAACATTACTAACATAAGCAATATGTATAAATTCAAACTCATGAAAATTCCATACATCCTTCAACAGAAATAGCTAGAAAGTGACCATTATGTTGGTAGCTACAATATGCAGTGGTTACTATATTGTCTAGAGGGTAACGATTTTGGGCTTTCTGAAGGTCTGAATTCCTGGTCTTGTCCATTTTACTTTTTAATATTTAGTTCTGAAGGGTCGGGTGCTGGTCTTGTCCGTTTTATTTCCTTTTAAATATTTAATTCTGAAGGATCGGGTGTTGATCATGTCTGTTTTACATTCATATATATAAGTTATGAGTAGTCGGTGGTTGGTCTTGTCCATTTTTATTTCAAATATTTAAGTTCTGAGGGGTCGGGTGCTGTTCTTGTCCGTTGTACTTTCTAATATGTTAGTTCTGATAAATCGGTTGCTAGTCTTGTCCGTTGTACTTATATTTTCGTTCAGAGGCGTCGGATGCTGGTCTTGTCTGCTTTACTTTCCTTAACTTAGTTCTGAGGTGTCGGTAGTTGGTTTTGTCCGTTTTACTTTCTGATGAGTCGAGTGTTTGTTTTGTCTGGTTTTTACTCTCCTACTATTTTTTTTCCAACCTTATGCGGGATGAAAGAAATGGTGTATTAAGATTTGTCTGTTGACGAAGAATGTTGTTGAGCTCTTTATATCTTTTACGTTTTCATGGTATTGGTGTAAAGTCCTATTGACATATTGCAAACATTGCATTGTTTTCATATATATTACTAAAATTCATTTAAATACAAATCAAACGTTGTACGAACTATAAAAACATCTCGAAAACCTTTTTGTATGTAATCATATACTTATTTACAGGGAATATATATGCACTGCTACATTGAAAAAGACATTGGCAATTGTATCAGTCACATTGCTAACAACGTTACTGTTGAAACGTAAATATCAAGAACATTAGTCTAGACATGTCATATAAAGTATACGAGAAGTAGACAATTACGTTAAAAAACAATTTCGAAAATTTGAATTTGGAGGTATTCATGTGACCAGTTTGAATCAGGTCTTTATCTTAATTCTTCTATGTTGTTCGATAAATTCTTATTGTTTTAAGAAGAAAATTAAATTCATAGAAATAGATGTTTTGACCATTCGTCAAATATTCTTTCGTTTTAAACCTTATTTGCTTATCTATACTCTTGCATATTTCTCATGACAATTCTCCATACTTCCAAAATAAATAAGTCTTGATACAAAAAGTATGAGAGAGTGCTGTTATTCAATTTTAAAGAAAGAGAAGCAAACTTAATGTGTTTTATCCATTCCAAAAATCATAGCATTTATTTGCACAGTAGTTTAAGAGAAGAAATTGAAAAAAAATATATTATCAACAGAAAAGGTTACCTATACTGCAAATAAAATGTAAAACGAATAAAAAAAAGACACGACGATTCCTCTGACGTGTGTTTTGATTCGAACAGCGGTAAACTACTGTTGCCTTTATTTATATTTCAGTTTCACGATTTTCTAAGTGAACATTCGATTCAACTTCATCCCGATAATTAAGTTTTGCTTCACTATTGAAAGGGAGATAGCAAAGAAACTAAAAACTGACCAGAGCTGTACATATACTTAACAACACAAATAAAGCACCACATCTTATATATTATATATAATACTTTTACAATGTCTTTGTTTTTGGTTACACATTAACAAAAATCAATAACATATTTTAAGCTTTACAACAAAATCAATGCAGAATTTACTTCTCAAATCAGAGTCTAAAATATGAGATACGTCAATTAAAAATTAATCATTATAAAGAATTCGATCAAGAAAAAAACCTTTTTCAGATCTTTTCCGTGTTGAGATGACAGATATGGTGGGGGAGGAAGGGGCTTTGATTTTCACAAATTTGGCAACACTGCTTCTTATATATTAATTGAATAAAAGCGAGATGCAAAAGTTTTTAAAATAGAAAAAAATCTCCCTGTGAAAATGATTTAGTGTTTTTGACATTAGGAACGTTCTGTCAAAATTTTGACTCATTTCAATCACTTTCTAAAGAGTTAAATGTGATAAAAATATAATTTAACTCTGAATAAATAAATGAAGGTGGTGCGTTTCTTTTGTTGTTTAGTATAGACTGGGTCAATGTTCTATAACATTTTATTTACAGTTATAACCATTAAGTATTTGTGAAGGGATGAGACCATTGAGTAATAGTTAATTGGATAACTTTTCAAGGAATTTTCATTGAAATAGTTTACTTCCCACATAGGAACTTCCTTGTGTTTTTATTTGTCACGTCTTATTTTTTAAGTTTCTTAACTATAGAAAAGGTCAACAAAAATCAAATCATTCTCTGTTCTTAGCATTTGTCTCATTTTCTCTTTTGTTAATTTCATTATGTCCTTGTAATTTTTTCTTTGAAATTAATTAGAACAATACGCGTTTCAATCTATTTCGAACTGTTTTTCTCCAACTTTAATTTCAAACTAAAAAAAATGTCAACCTTTTCCTTCAGGAACATTATTTATCATGAAGAGGAACATTTTTTATTACCTAAGAGACTACTAAGATCCTCCAATGATGATTACTCAATATTTGTATTGTGCATAGCCAAACGAATACACTGGGGACCGAACCCCTCATCTATATAACCAATCGGCAAACTGTTTGGGGGTCAAACCCCTCAAAATGGAGATACAGATTTCTTGAACTAGGGGTACCATTTGCCTTTATATGCATTTCTATTATAAGACAATACTGTGCATTCCTAAATAAAAAAGTTCTTTATTAAAAACACTGATATAATGGAAATTTAATAATATCAATTTATTTACATCAAGGTCCATAAGAGAACAGAGCTTGTTACAGACGATTGATTAATTTACTATTTTTATCTTTGAATAAATAAATTAATTTATTGAATTGAGATTGACGTTTTCGCTAAATATAAGGTTACGTCAATTTTTCAAGGGCATAATTATTGAAAGGTTTCAGGTATTCATATTGGAAAAAATCGCGAACCCTCAATAAAATAATTCTTTCAGTATTTTTATGAATCCCGGTCAAACTCACTAAACACCCGTTTAAATTAAAAAAAAGTACTGTTGCCTTGCTTATTGATTTTGCCTGTTAACTGGAGTAACACTTGACTTACATCTGGTTTGTACGAAGCTTACGTGTTCTTGTAGAATCTTTAGCTCAGCCGTTATAGTACGTTCTTAGTTGTTTACAGAACTCATACACTAAGTCATTGTGAATGTAATATTAAGTGAAAACTTATTGGTCACTTAAATAAACTTATTCTAAAAGGTTGTACATTTAACAATGAAGTAAGACAGTTTTGTCGGTAACAACATTGGAATAGATTTAAATATAAAATAAGGAGAACTATTTAACTGAGTTTTGAAACACACATCGTAGAATCAGCTATAAAAGGCCCCGAAATGACAAATTAGTTTATTACATAACTAAATATGTTTTGTTATCCGATTGTTAACACTTATTGTACTACTGCATCCTGTGGATACTTATATATAGCATTGCACAAGGTCATGCCTTTTTCAATCTGATTAGTTTATGATAAAAACTCCTCTTATTCCCCGTAGCATATTTTACTGATGTTTTGTTTTGACAACTTATAAAAAAGAAAATGTGGTATGATTGTCAATGAGACAACTGTCCACAAGAGACCAAAAAGGCACAGAAATTAACAACTATAGGTCACCGTACATTGTTCTAGAATTAAGTAATTGAACATGTGGTAGTGTTTATCCTTTGTTTTATACCTCAACTCTCCCCTTTAACATTTCGACCAAGGAACTAACAAAAGGTACATAAAACATACATAAAAGAAAGAAAACAAACCAAAACATGCACAGGCCTTCAACACGGTGCAAACAAGTCTCACATCATTGCAAGTTTAAGATGGCACCTACTACAAGTTTAAGCTGATTTTTTTGCAAAACGACCCGACTAGATTTTTTAAGATGTAGCATTACCTAATCGTGCTCCCAAAAAGAAAATACATAGTTCATATTTAAAACATAGTTATTAGTTCCTACGCATAGGTATAAATATCAAACTATGTAGAACAATTAGATATAAAACTAATAATATGATGGATCAACCAACAAATCAACAAAAGGTAAACAAAAAAGAACAATACAAAACAGTACAGAAACACAATGTGTCGGTTTAACAGATCACGAAAAAGGAAACATCGTATCAAAAAGCACGCCCAAAGTTCTCATTCTGATAGAAGTGGTGTCGTACTGCACTTTTGTATTGGTTACTCATAGAAGATTTCAATACACATAACATATTCTAAGAACAAATTGCGTAGAATTCAATACAGAATAAAAAAAAAAGAACATTGCTAGTGATTAGACTCGACGCTATTAAGACGGATCGGGCCTATTCGAAGTTTCTGTTGGAAGTGCCGTGTTTTTGTTATTTCAATCTTTACAGAGAGTGAATAAAATTGGTTAAGCTCAAACTATTACTTGTAAACAGATATGTAAAAGGGACCATTTTTCAATGAAATAATAGGGGATATAGAGGTGTTGACATATTTTTATCGGAATATCAAAAATACTGTGTGTGACACTTGGTTGAAAACTGGAATATAAAAAGCTTACATATAGCTTCAAAGAATAAGCAAATACAAAATATAGGTCACCGATAAGGAAAAAATATAGTATGCCTTTAAAGTTTTAAACACAAAATTTTGGCGGGAAACTGGTGAAATTGTGTAAAATGCATTTCGAGCCTTTCAGATACACATAATAACGATAATATTTTTTTAGTGACAAAAATACAATTATTTCACATTTTTAATTAATCAAAATAAAAAAAAACAATAGTGAATTTACGATACTAATTTTTCGTGTGCAATGGTGATCCATGCATCAAATTATATGCAGTCGAATAGTCATGTTCTTTGAGGCTTTAATTTATACAAGGATAATAAAACTTTCAATATTTTAAAGCATGATGTCGTGATACTGTTTGTCAATGAAAATTCATAAAATATTGAAGGTTTTATTATCCTTGTATAAATTAAAGCCTCAAAGACCAAACTATAGCATTACTACATATAGATGAGTAAAAATAGTATTGGTCCACATTCCATAGTCTTCTAAAAATGACAAGGAATGTATAGTAAAATAAACAAAAAGTTTCGTTTACAATTTAGGTTAATTAAATAATTTCAAAATTCGATCATACCCGAATTAATGTTCAAGATATATGTAGGTTTGCATTAAAATGAAATTTTTGACACACATGTTGTGCACAGTTATTAATTTTTCAAGTGCGATAAATGTTAAGATTCCCTAAGGAAGCCCATGACTTTTAAATTCATCGTCAATTTAGGTGATAAAGATCCTTAAAATGGGAAAAACATTATGAAAAATTCATCATAGACACAATCAGGTGAATATCTAAATGCAATGTTGATTGTTTCTCGTTCAATTTGAAGTTAAGGTTTCAGGATGGTTTCCAAGTTTGCCTACACAAATGAAGATAATCATGATAAGTCATATTACAGGAACCGTGAATTTGGAAAAATATGTCAGTCACAGTAGATTTATTCTCGAACTAAATTATAAAAATTTAACATATTGAGCAGACTAATCTCAAGTGTACGTAGAATGTACTGCCCATCATCATTACTACTAGAAAAGGTTTAACAAAAATACCGAACTCCAAGGCAAATTCTAAGTGTAAGTCTATAAAAACTGACATAATCAAACACTATCAATTCACAGAACAAGTGCAAATAACTGTATTATAAACATTTATGTCCGTTTGTACAGAAATGTAAGGCGATATAGATGTATGATCCGTCATTTTCACTACAGGTTTGGACGATGCAATGTTTAAATACACTATGCACCATCCGTTGACAATACTCCAGGTTTGGGCCATTAATTATTGACGATGTAATGCTTATATATACGAAATGTACCATCCATTCACAACACTCTTAGTTTCGCCTTAACCTAAGTATGTACATGAATAAAAGGTGTTACAATGCTTTTGTACCTTATGTACAATCCTCAATTTAACTACTGGTTTGGCCTTTCCTACGTATGTACATAAATTTAGGATGACATAATGCTTACATACATAATGTACACAATGTATCGTCAGTATAACTTCTGATTTGGGCTAAATCGAAGTCCGTAGATAAATAAAGGGTGGTAGTTATTGACGCAAATAATGCACCAGCAATACTTCACAGGTTTCATATCAACCCACGAAGGGATTGGGCTCCTAACCGTAGTAGTTTGACCAATAAACATACTAAAAATACTAAAAATAAAATTAAATTACCAGAGTTCTACAGAATTCTATTCAAATTAACGAATTGGATCGGATAATAGATACACGCCGGTAAATATCATCTTAACAAATTGTTATGACTTCCAATTATTCATCTTCTTATTGTTATATTCTCTTATTTCCTGTCTATGCACAATCATTAAAGTAAAAATATCTCATACAAAACAGAAAGTGTGTTATCCATCTTACATTTAGTTTTACATATATAGCTCTATCTCCCCCCCCCCCCCCAAAAAAAACCCGAACCTGTCATAATTTGTCTGTACATTAAAATACATTACTTTATTCATTATTCCTCATTATTCCAGATTTGTTTACTTTACAACGATAGTACAATAGTTCTCCGTGTTCGTAGTGTAAGCAATATCCTTACTTTAATTATCACATAAAACTGTTTGTATTTAATATCTTTAATATTTTCAAATTTTCAGTGTAACATATGTCTTTCTTTAATTGTATTTATATAAAATAATACAAATTTTACTGATAGGAAGACTCTGTTAATTCGTCCGCCGTAATCAGGCCATTCTTCTTCTATATACATAAGGTACATTCCGAGTAATCCAAACAAATACTGATTCTTTATAAAGTATATCTTCAAAAATTATTTTTCTTTATTCATTTTCCCCCGTATAATATGTATTTTATGAAGTTGGTGTCTAAAACATATATCAACTTATAGAATGTGTTGAATAAACATGATACACAAAACAGAAATCATTGATAATGTATTTAATGGCAATACAGATTTGAATTGAATTGAAAGAAATTATATGAACTTACCTTCACTTTGCAATTATCTAGCATCGTATACATGAGGACTACGTATAACGCATGTGACTTTCTAAACTGCATTCTGTTTCTCATGGAAAACGTTTTTATAATTCAAAACGGGTTGATCTGTTATTCTTAGTTTTCACAGAAAAAATTAGTTTGTCGTCTCCCCATTTCATTCCATTTTAGTTTGTATTTCATCACTTATAATATGATATTCTGTTTAGATTCTCATCCTCCGTCATTTCCTGGTTGCGAACAACACCGAAACTTTTTAATAAATATATATTCAAAATTTAAACTGCTTACGGTCCAAAAATGAATTCATCAGTCAGTTATATCATCAGGAAATAAACAGGCCGCTTATGATGTTATCCATAAATCAAAAGTAACTATATACCTCATTAGGCATTAAATCCAATGTTCTCTTCGCAATGTAAGAATCCACCAAATTAATCTGCAAAACAAAGCGTAGTTGTGTTAATATCTGTCAATTTCTCAAACATAATTCCTTTCAGCTTGGTCGCATTACAAGTTATTCGTTTTATTTCCTAGCATAAACAAAATGGATCAAAATATAAAAGCATTATTGTTGAAGACTTTGAAGTTAATTAAATAAACGTTTGGTTATATGATTTTGGTACTATTTCTTTGTCGTTTCGTCGTAAATTGTGACAATAACTTTTTGAATAACATTTTTATTTCAGAGCAAAATTCTAGGTGGGTGATTGTTTGATTTTTCCTTTAATCATATCATAGCGGTCGACAAAACAAAATTAATGAACGTATGAATGTACTTAACCAAAAATATGTTATGTCTCGTCAACAGTCATTTGTCTCTAAGTGCCGGAAGTGGAAATCTCCAAAATCAAAGCGAGTTTTAGAGATAACAAATAACGCGTGCCACGAATTACATATGTGACCATTTATATACATCGAATCTGTAATGTATCGTATAGCTAATTGAATATTTGCTATGAAATAGTCATGATCAAACTAATTTTATCACAATAAGGCAAAAAATACCTCTTCAAAGGTTGTAGTAGTATCCACTGTTATATTTTTCTAATTCATTCCATATTTTTTCAAACTTACAATAAAAAGTCAGTATTGTTTAAAACGTTTTTCTAAATATGTTAATACATTGATCAGTTTTAGAATGAATAAAATTAATACAACAATATAAAAGCGAAATTGACACTGCCTACGGTTTTAAACTGATTCTTAGAAATTCGTGCAACATTGACAAATTAATTGACAATAATCCTTGAAAGAATATCTTGTAGCTGAGTAAATAACGCTAAATTGGGAAACGTGTTGTTCATTATTAGTTTGCTATGGCTGTGGTCTTTTTTGTCTTGTATCTCCGGTCATGGTTTTGTCTGTCCATTTTCAAAACATAATTGTAGATAGCTTTCTGGCAAGTTCATTTTTATTTAACAAAAAGAATGCTTTCGTGTCTAATATTCTGGAAAATAACTTCATTGTACCATGTGATTGCAACTTAGGTTGAAATTGGCAATACAAATAGTGAGACTGCAAATCATATATCCGGAAACAAATTGGGGAATCTTTGATCAGAGAGATAGCGTAGATTTATAATATTTAACGAGTTTTTATAAAGATTACCCTGATTGAAGAATTAAAAGTAATCCATGTATGTGACCTCTTAACACAATACTACATGTTCTAAGAAATCCTGGAAGTAATGGTAAAAAAAGATAGCATTAACTGCACTTGCTTGAAACACAGAATTAAGGTCAAGATTTGAATAAGAGGTCAACTAAAGTCATGTCTTGTTCCTTTATGAATACCACCTACCTACAATTACTTCAAATTTAATAATAAAAAGAAAGACAGTTAGAAAATGGGATTTGTTTTTTTATCAGTCTGTTTTCAACGTATGAGATTTAACATCCGTTTGGTTTCTTCCGCCTCTCTTTGAGTTAAGGATTACAAATGTTAACAATATGGATCATCCATTTTCCCACTTAACTTGTACACAATTTTGCTGGCAATTAAATCAGATGCAACAAGACAATTTATATATTTTCATGATATCATATATTTGTCTGCTAGTTATCAAAGTGCATTATATACTTACTTATCAATATAAATCTACCTAATGCGGGGTTCACACATTGCCGATTATAGCTCCCGTTTGAGACCAGACAGCGATACGACACGAAAAGTGAAAAAGTCGGATTAGTATCCTCAATTATCTGGAATGTCCTATTATTGTCTGAACGCAGTCGTTTTTAGTTCGTAATAGATTCCTACTGGTCGGGAAGGGTCCGAATAGTTCGGCAAAGCACCCCCACAGTAAAGCTGGGGTCACACATTCACGATTTTTACTGTCGTCCTTGACAGGACCATTCCCGATTAAAATTTATCAAAAGTCTGATCAAGATCCTATGAATCGTGGATGTAAATTCAAACTTTAAAAATTTAATCACGACAACAATCAGATATTGTTCAGGAAGCGTCGATATTCAACCGTTTCCAAGCGAATTTATCCCGATAATCCCGTTCTAAATCCGCTTCTAATCCGATTTGTATCTTTCGCCAGGGACAATTCGACCGAGTCTGTCACGACTGCGTCCCGATTCTACCGAATGTAATCCGACAGAGATCAGTTAGTGACAAGACAGTGAACCGACGCTGACGGAAGTTATCCGTTCGAACAAATTTCTCCAGATCATTCCCGTTCCACAGGACACCGTCCCGAATACACAGAACATTGTTAGAAATTCGACCCGATACAGCAGAATCTGTCACGACATAGGCACGATTGTAATACGACTAGACAAAATCGGCTGAGTTTCCCTGGTTTTTTTTTACAAATTTTAATTATTATAGTTTGAATTTCCATCCACGATTCATAGGATCTTGATTAGACTTTTAATAAATTTTAATCGTGAAAGTGTGACCCCAGCTTAATACCGCAGTCCCACTAGGCCACGATCGCACTACGATCTGTGAAAAAAATGCAAATTTTGATGATCGTAGTACGATCGTGTAGATCGCAGTAAGGTCGTATCACGGTCGTGGTGAGGTCTTCAAGAACGTAATGAAAGTGGTCAACTTTGAACATGTTCAAAACAATCGTGGTGCGGTCGTGGCGAAATCAGGTCGTAGTAGAAGCGTAGTGAGAGCGCACTGAGGTCGTAGTAAGAGCGCGAAGGTCGTTGTACCATCGTAGACGTTATTACGACCTCACTACGACCATCACGTTCTCACCGCGACCCAACTACGCTTCCACTACGCTTCCACTACGACTATACCACGTTTACACCACGCCTATACCACGTTTACACCACGCTGTGCAAGACCATAGTACGATTCTAGCACGCCCTTGCCGTCCTCATCCCGCTCTTCCTACGACCTGACTACGTTCATACTACGACCATCATTCTCATTGTCATTTTCATATAAAATATATTATATATCTCCAGGTTTTGTTTGTCTGTATGTAGTTCTTGTCCATTTTCTCTAACGGCTTAACCATGCTTCTCGTTTATATAGATTAGACCGTTGGTTTACCCGTTTGAATGGTTTTACACCAGTAATTTTGGGGGCCCTTTATTGCTTGCTGTTCGATGTGAGCTAAGACTCCATGTCACAGTGAAGGTCGTACCTTGGCCTATAATGGTTTACTTATATAAATTGTTACTTGGATACAGAGTTGTCTCATTGGCACTCATACCACATCTTACTATATATATTGACACATCTGTGTCATCTCTGCTATCGATCACTAAAATATCGTCATTTGAGCTTTATGAACCAGCATGAGGTTGCAATTTAGGTTGGATTGGTCGGTCCGAAATCTCTGCTTGATCAGGACTCGTTACTATCAGAGCTCCCTCTGCCTCTACATCAACCCCTACCACCACGCCCACGTGTTCTAGAAGATTTTAGTGGCATGACTTGTTGTTTCCGAGGAATATATGTATTAATCAGAAATAATTATTAAATGATATGATTAAATAAGCCCTAATACAGAAAAATCAGCATGTGCAATACTGAAAACGTTTCACTGTCAATATAAATCAAGATTTAATATTGCTCTTCGAACAGGGCCAATACGGGAAAAAATAGGGTCAATAAAGAAAAAAGCGAGGGAAAAGTTGTATTGGCCCTGTTTTGATTACGGTTTTTAATTTTCTTATAATCATTTAATAAAAGTGTTATGAACTGGCTGTTACTGTATTGGCACAGCGGGATCGTTGTAGAAGCGTACTGAGAACGTTGTAGCATCGTGAAAGCAACGATAATTTACATTTTCATGTCGCTCATACCGCGACTTCACCACGATCTGAATTTATTTAAGATCGCGATGAGCGTAGTGCGATGGTGGTCTAGTGGGACTGGGCTTTACTTTTTTTTCAGATTTTAAAATCAAAACGGTCGTTAACAGTTTTAATCTTATAATTACATTTCTTGGTTTTTTTTTCATATTAGTAAAATGGGGTAGTTTGGATTCCGAATTGAAAAGAAAATAATTGTTAACTATTGAATTCTAATGCTATATACAATCCCTATTGTCTTGTTTTACTTTCTACCATACACTATATGTTCATCTATCTTGAAGGTAATTACTATATGCAATGAGAAGTACTATTGTATTAACGACGATACTTTATGAACAAGTACTTTTATCCGGTACTTTCGTAAATAAATCATTATCAGCTATTCTTAAACATTGTTTAAATGAACAGTAGAGAAACTCTTCACTGATTGGCCAATATATTATGCAGTATCTTCCTGCGGAGATTATTAAAGTGTTTCCTTTAAAGTAAAGTGCAATCAGTACTTTTTGTTAATACACAAGGGCTACAGCTATTTAAAACATTTACTTCAACAAATTAAATACAACGGAAAAAAGCGCGACTTTATCATTCTGACGTTAGATTTAAATAAAGGACAGCTGTGTGTTCCTTATGATTAGTCGTCTATTAAGTTTATTGTGTATTGTTTTGTTAAAGAAATGGCTCGGATATATTTTGATTTTACCACATTTGGCCCTATATGATAAAACATTCCTCCAGCGATAGCGATTTGTCAAATTGCGGTATAAAGTTCTAAAACAAAGGCAACATATACATGATATATACTGCTGCTTACATAAAATGGTGGATTGAAACTGTTTTTTTCTGGCTAGCAAAAACTTCAACTTATATCGAACCAATTATTATTATTTTTTTTAACTTCTTCCCAATATTTTAACAGTTTGAATAGAGTTGATTTGTATGAATATTCTATTATTTCTTTTAAACGTATCCTGTTTGTACGCGTCTCATACAATGTTTCCGTAAACGTCTTTTTGCACTAGAGACTTCATCTGTTGAAATATACTATTGTTTAAATATATTTGAGATACAGTTTAATCTTCATAATATCTTGACTTACATCTAGACATTGACAATGAGGGTAGGTTTGAGAAAATAACATACAAGTGATAGGTTTAGCTTGCTATAAAACCAGATGTTATCCATCATTTTCTACATCAGAAAATGCATGTACCCTGTCCTGTTTAACAGAAATATGACAGTTGGTATCAATTCGTTTCATGTGTTTGAGCTTTTGATAGTCGCCATTTTATAGACTTTCCATTTTGAATTTTCCTCGGGGTTCAGTATTTTTGTTATTTTACATTTTACATATGACAAAAGATACGATTTTAAAATTCCTATTTCTATGCTGCATAATTGTGTTTTGTTTTGTTAATCTTTTGATATTTTGCCTTTTTTGCATTATGACAAATCATAAGATAACGCATTGTTTAGTTTCTAAGAAAACATATTGTAAGATATCATGCATATTTGACACAATGGATGCAAATTGCGTATTTGGTTCGGTATGGGTACTATTACGTGAGACAAGGTACGGCTTTTTAATTAGTGAACGGTACTTTCAGATTGCAAGAGCAATTTTATCAAAAAAAATATCAACCTTGTAAATGGTACACAAAGGTTCTACACTGGTTATCATCTAATGCAAATTTTCCTCATAAAAAGCTCTGATTCCTGTTCCACCTTTGGTTATACTTTTTGTCCTTTGAGGTTTATGAACTCTTCGTATTCAATTGAGTTTCGGATTTTTAGATATGGTGACATCGCGTCTGGTGTAAATAAAACAAATATTCTGGTATCTATGATGAGTTAAAATCGGACATCAATGGATATTTTGGTATATATCTGAACAAGTTAAATCCTTATTTTAAATAAAAAATCTATTTCATTTTTTGCATACGTGAAACATTAAGAGAAATTTGAAAACAACATTTTATAAATTTCAATCATCAGGAACATGCAAAGCTGAATATTTGAAGGCCAAAAATGACTAAGAACTGAAACAGTTGAACGAGTATCTGGCCAAATGCATCTAAGGTTTGTCATAAATGATGTCAGTATCGGGGTCTTTACTACTAAACTGATGATACCCTCGGAAATTGATAGTCCATCCAGTGCTGTTAAAAAAGACGAATTCATTCTAAAATTTAGTATACAAATGTTTCGTAGACATGGAGACCCGTTATCATCACTATTGCAGCAAGCTTGAAAAAAGGTTTGACATTATAAATCACTTATACATTTATATTTTCTTTGTATCTACAACTACAAAACATACAATGAAAATGCGAATAAGTATGAAGCGAGTTGAAATTGAGAGGATGTCAATATAACACAAATATCAAAAACCTCTAAAAGATAAACAGCAACGAACATCTATCTAAATGACAATGATAAGAAACAATCAGTAATTATCTTTTAACTTCACGTCCGCTATACTCTTTCACTAAATAATCCAAAGTTTGGTGACTATTTTGCGCAGATCTATCCAATGCATAGACATTAAATTACAGAATACCTCAGATACACTAAACTATACCTAATAGTCTTACTCATATCTAGAAATTGACAATTGGGGTCAGTTGAGAACAAAACTTAACAACAAGAGATGTTTTCAGTTTTCCATTTGTGAACTTTCCATTTCTATGCAGCAACATTTCTCCAATTTAATATTATATTCCACAGTTATCGCCTTCTATCATAATTTTCACAATTGAAGATTGATCCAAGGAAGGTAATGAACAAGGGTTCGATGTGGTAAAGTTGAAGTCGTAACTTTGAATTTTAATTAGTTATTACTGGTCTGGTGTAAAAATGACAACTTATATTTTCCAATTATCGTAACCGCAATCCCGTCCTCTTTTCCTCGATTGTGACATCATCAAATTAAATGAGGCATTCCCGGAATTGTACTAACACGTATAAAACGGTGGGTATCACATAGGAACGTGAACTATGTTTAAAACTAAAGATTGGTCAACAGAATGATTGATATGGGCATGCATGTAAGCATAAGAGGATATATGTAAGTTTATTGTTATAAACAACTAAAAGAGGGACGAAAGATACTAAAGGGACAGTCAAACTCATAAATCTAAAACAAACTGACAACGCCATGGCTAAAAATGAAATGGACAAACAAACAACAGCACACACGACACAACATAGAAAACTAAAGAATAAACAACACGAACCCCACCAAAAAACTAGGGGTGATCTCAGATGCTTATGTGATAACAATTCCGGTAAATAGCCTAATTCGGTAGGTCACATTCATGAAAGGGAATTAATTGATTCGAATATTTATTCATAAAGTATTGATTTATTGAGAAACTAACGCTTTGATGATTGCCAGTCTGCAAATGAATGGATTGATTATGATGGGCACAGGATTAATATTCGAATTGAAGCCGAAGTAATCTCGTCTAAAATGATCCTTAAACGAGCGATTTCGGGTCGACAGGATTAGTGTCTCCTGCAATGTATGCTTCACCCGCAAAATGAATATACACTCAGTGAAAATGTTACAATCACAGATAAGACGACTATTTAGGTATCTGAAGCTCTAAGAAAGTAAAAACATTTCACTAGTGCTGAAAAAGGTCAACCAATACGTGATGTGGCCGTAACATTTATGTTGTGAAATATTTCAATCAATTTTTCATTATAACTCTATCGGGGCAGTTTTTGTGTAAGGAGAATTACCCTGTGAATGAATTCCGTATAGTGTGAACAGTTATCAAAGGTACCAGGATTATAATTTAGTACGCCAGACGCGCGTTTCGTCTACATAAGACTCATCAGTGACTCTCATATCAAAATATTTATAAAGCCAAACAAGTACAAAGTTGAAGAGCATTGAGGATCCAAAATTCCAAAAAGTTGTGCCAAAAACGGCTAAGGTAATCCATGCACGAGCGTGTCGAGATATCTAAACGACGTACGATGGGACAAAGATTAGGTTACTAATGAAAAATGCAGAATTGACAATTCGAAAAATTATATAGAAATACTGATTTTCTTTTGAAATACATATTTTCCAGACTCAATGATTGTGCTGCAGATAAAAAAGTCCAGCATTGAAGAAGGTAAGATGATTTGCAGGCCATGAAACAAGTTATTTGTATCTACGAACCACATTTTTGTAGAAAGAGCTAAGTTTAGCTAGACGATGTATTCAATCTTTAAAATGAGAAAGAGAAATAGTATTCTTTAGCGTTGAAAGAACGAATTGATTAATATATTGCTGGACAATTTAAAATATTACAATGATTTTGAAAGCATATATTTGACAAACTGTCCGTATTTCAGTGGAATTGAAACCATATATGATCCCTCTCCGCCTACAGACGAAACAAGTTTCAAGCATGGCGAACTGGAGTTAGCACTGTCCTTTAGTTCACATTCTTTTATATAAATTGTATCCTTTCACTGACCAGATATAAAACATGTTTTGTTGTTTATCCCACTGAATTAGAAAAAAACAACAATCGCCACAGTTCAACTGAGAAGTCAATAGTCAGGGCCAAAACTCCGACATAAATAGATGACCTTAGACCTTGAAATATGAATATCAAATCAGAACAAAACTTTATACATTTCGTTTACAGTTTAATTCAGAAGAATACTGACATAGCTAAATAATACAATTAATTAACTTATTATTACTACTACAATTTGATATTTATTAGTATTGTAATTTTCCCTGTTAATAATAAACGTCATACAAATCTAATATTGAACTTCTAAATTCTTTCTTAATCTTTGGAACTCGTTTTAGAAATTCAAATGTGTCTTCACTTTGAGCGTAACACTGGTTATTGCAAACAAGGCTGTGAATTTTTATAATTTATCCGTTTTTGATCTGTAGCTAGTCACCACCTCAGTTTAATCATGTATATCTAGTATACAGTCATTTTATAAAATTTACTGTTTGCAGAAGTATGTATTATTCTAAATTCTAAATAATATTAAAGGATGTTCTTGTCCCATGTGGTTAACCCTGGTCGTATTGGTCACGACTTTTTGAAACTTTTGGTCCTCGGTGCTTTTCAGCTTTGTACTTGGTTTGGCTTTCAAACGTTATTCATCTGGGCGTCGACGCTGGTAAGTCTTGTGTGGACGTGCTGCACGTCTGACGTATTAAACTTTTTTAACAAATTACCTTTTGTTGGCTATTAATCGTTTGTTTCTCTGTCCTATATTTTCTCCCATTCATTGTAGTCCTGTCATGTAATGTTGTCAATTAATGTTATAATTAGCATTGCTATTAAAGCGGGAGGTTTGGCATGCCACAAAACCAGGTTCAACCCACTATTTTATCTTAAAATGCCCTGTACCAAATCAGGGAAATGGCCATTATAATATCTTAGTTCGTTTCTGTGTGTGTTACATTTTAATGTTGTGTTTCTGTTGTGTCGTAGTTCTCTTATATTTCATGGGTTTCCCTCAGTTTTAGTTTGTTACTCGGATTTGTTTTTTCTCTATCGATTTATGAATTTCAAACAGCGGTATACTACTGCTGCCTTTATTTAGTTTTGAATTTTTTAGCATGTTATGAACCAAGAATGTCTTTCCCAAAAGTTGGCTGATAAAATGGAAGCTGCTTGATATTCTAGTACTAATGGTGGTTACTCGTAAGTGTATTCCCGTGACGAGTTATGAATGCATGCATAGCATGAGTCACGTACCATGTCTGTCGTCGAAACCGGTCTCACTCTTTTTGTAGTTTTGTGATTCTCTAACGTTTTTTTTTTTTATTTCTTTGATTTCTCTGCATAATCGAGATACACTATTTGAACATCGGTAAAGAACTGTTTCTTTAATTTATGACTTATTGCCGTCTTCGATTTTACACCAAATGTGTTTGTTTCATATGCAACATCACGAGTTCCACTTATTTACACTTCAAAAGAACCTAAATTTGCCCTTAAATTTTCGTGCTGTGTCGTTTTATTACTGGTCTGTAAAAGTTAGTAAACTTTTAATTCCCTGCCCATTGTGTGTATTTATTTTAAATGTTTGTTTATTTGTTGGGTTTTTGTTATAATTTTCTAACACGCTACTCTCATAAGGTTTGTTATCCGGATTGAAATTCCAGATTAAGATATTTTAATGAACTAGAAATTATTGTCAATGTTGATTATAACTGACACCAGTCACTGATCCAATACAGAGAAAACTAATGAGAGATTTGTATCGTGAACAAAGAACTAGATGACTTTATTCTTGAATTACTCCGTATCATTATCATCGAATACATTTGGCGTGATAGGTTCCGTCCTTCTATTTAAAAAAAAACAACCTTTTTGTTAAGTATATTCTATAAACGTTTTGTCTTTATTTTTTACCTGAAATTTAAGTGCATTTTCTCAAACATAATTTTAATTTCATGTCTCATTTTTTTTTAAAGAGCGCAATTAAGCTTGATACAAAATTTTATCATTCCATATAAAATTATTCCTTGGTAAAATGATACCTATAGTTATCTGCCTGGTTATTATTAGGCATGCTATTAGATCATCCTAGTTTATATTTATTTCATCGATCCTAACCTAGAGATAACTGTCTGCTTATTCTAAATGAGACAAGAGATGCTCTCATTTCTAAAGTTCAAAACTGTATTTTCTTTTGATCATTATATATAACCAGTTAATCCTCGATAAATATAATGAAGCAAAATGATTTGTTTTATTTTATCATTATTTGTATAGAGGTTGATTAAATATTATAGAATTATTTCGTTATACGAAAAATGCTTACTATTGAAGACGCGTTTACAATGACTACTCAAAAGTTAAAAAAAGTCAGCAACGGGAAACTCATTAACTGAGCATGGAATTTTCACCTACATGAATTTCACGTGAATTTATATGCATGTGAATCTTACGTCAAATTCACTTGAATGTCAATTCAAGCGAGGATATATGTGTAAAAAGTAAAATCTCAAAAATACTGAACTTAGAGGAAGATCAATTGGGAAAGTCCATAATCACATTGCAAAATCAAATAACAAAACGCATCAAAAACGAATGGACAAGAACTGTCATATTCCTGACTTGGTACAGGCATTTTCAAATGTAGAAAATGGTGGATTAAACCTGGTTCTATAGCGCTAACCCTCTCACTTTAATGACAGTCTCATCAATTTCCGATATTTTTACATTGATGCGTTAAATAAACAGACACAATAAATATAATAGTCAAAATATGGGTACATCAGTCATCATCGTTTAACAATTTTAAAAAAGGAACAATTTAACAGAACACAAAAACATCTACTATCTACGAACACATTTATTGATTTGAGTGTCTGACGTCAGAAAATTTTATACGTCACAAAATTTGTCGTTCAATGTGCGTACAAACAATTTTAACATTTTCCTGGGAATGTTAGCATACAGGGTTAAAAAATCAAAAGTATGCAAGAATAAATTTAAGAAATAGACAGAGATTTAAACTAGTCCAAAAGTTATATATAGAATTTATAAGAATCCAAAAATAGTTAATTTCACTACGCGATTGAATGATTTTGACGTTTGTGGTTCAACGTATATTGTAATTCATAATATCATATTGACGGGATCTTTTAAAGTACAGAGTCACGTTATAAGAACAAAAGAAATACAAAAAGTCGCAAATACAAAAAAAAACACAAAAAAATAATGAAAGTCAATACAAACACATTGACGAGATGTATAAGTACCGAGCCACGTGAAACATATATCACATGAAACCATTCAACAGTAAAAGTAATATTAATAATAGAACAAAGACAAATGAAAGAACTATAAAACACGTTGTTAAGATGATAAACAACATCAGTACGAAGAAACTATACATCAAGACCATCGTGTATTATTTGAGAAGTTGATACGGAATATTTATCAACAAGGTCTTGGTACCTTCCGATGAACTTTTTTAGAAAAAGAACGAGACGTTCTTTGACATACCCCTGTTTCATTAACTTTCTACTCAGACACTGATGACGTTTTACAAAGTCTGAGGAGGAGCTGCAAGCTCTTGAATATCTAATAAGTTGGGAAATATATTTCCCATATGCAGGTGAAGTTGGTATATTGCTACTAAGTTGGGGGAAATTTATAATTTCAAAATTAAAATCGTCTCGTTTGTAATAGATTCTGGTACTGAGATGACTGTGTAAGTCAAATTCGAGATATAAGTCTAAAAATGAGGCGGAGGAAGCCGTGTCTGTTGTTTCTTTAATCTCTAGTTCTGGGGGATATATTAATGGAACCCAATCAGAAAAGTTCGGATTGTTTATGGAAAGAACATCATCAATATATCTGAAAGTGAAATTAAATAATCTGGCTTCTTTGATTCTCTTGTTTTTTACAAGTGTCTGGAGGAACTCCGATTCATATGAAAATAAGAAGAGGTCGGCAAGAAGAGGCGCACAGTTTGTTCCCATAGGAATGCCGACAATTTGTTGGAAAAGTCTACCTCCAAACTCAACAAATATGTTGTCGATAAGAAACTCCAGCATACTGACCACTTGTTCTTCTGTGTAGCATATTTTACCTTTTTGTTTGTCACTATTTACGAAATATGCCTTATGAAATCCCAAAGTAATAAATTTATAGCGTATGCTACCATTTTTATGTTGAAAGGCATTGTGGATTATTTCTTTTAGGCGATTTTTCAATTTCACATGGGGAATGGTGGTATACAGGGTTGAAAAATCAAAAGTTTTGATGGAACTAATTTCAGAAAAAGACCGAGATTCAAAATTGTCTAGAAGTTCTTTAGAATTTTTAAGAATCCACATATGGTTAATACCACTACGCGAGTAAACAGTTTCACAGTATTTCTGAAGACCCTCTTTCACTGCGGACAGAATTTTAGTCAATCTAATGGACAATTCTTTAGTAGAACATGAAGATGAGCCAGCAATATACCGTTGTTTGTACGGAATTTTATGAAGCTTTGGTATCCAATACAAACAAGGTAAGTCCTCCGATTTGGTGTTCAATGCAATGTTTATTGAAGCCATGAAGGACTTATGATTTGCTAAAATCTCATCCTTGTCAAATAATATGTCTTTGTATGTGGGATTACCTGAGTGCTCCTTTATACCCAATTCTTTTACAAGACATTCGTAGTAATACGATTTACATACAAAGACAATATTATTTGAAGCTTTGTCCGCAGGAACAACAACATACTTATCATGAAGAGTTGATAGACATTTCAAGGCCTCTTTGTCTCTGAAAACGGACTTTGGTCGATCGTTCACACAGTGTTTCAACTTGTGAACGCGACGTTTTATCAGAGACCTGATAGTTTTAACCCATTCTGACAAAGTGTCCAGTTCAACTTCTTCTCGCTTAGCCCATGCTCTGGCGTAGTCCTCAATGGAATCCATAATTATTTTGAAGTTATGGTTCCAATTGATGTGTTGGGGTTCTCTAAACTTAGGACCATGAGAAATCACCTTTCGGAGATTTTCATGTTGAATTATGTTTAGATCCCCAGTTATAACATGACCAGAGGGGCTGTAATTATAAGGCGAGTGGGAACAGTCACATGTCGGAGGTTTTTTTAGGTATTGTTCTAAGTCAAGGTCCTGCAATGCTTGTTTATAGTAAAGTTCATGTTCAAGAAAACCACATGATTTAAAAAAATTATTCAAATATCATTTTAATTTCCATTTTAATTAAAATCATTTTAAGTATCATTAAATTTTGTTTATTCACGTGAGTTTCATATATAAGCTCGTTTGAGGTAATTTCACTTGAACTGCGTAAAGGAATAGGTCCTGTAAGGGCCGATTTTGGCCTCAATTTTCAAGTTCATCTGACGAAATATTTTAGACACTTTTTAAACACTAAAGTGTCTATTTCAACTGATTTAATTAGTGTTTGTGAAAGATTTTAACTGCTTTAGTCATTAAAAACGCTCCGATTCAAGTTTAAATATTAAAAATCTATCAAATTTGCCAAAAATCGTCACTTTTCAGATAGTTTTTGTCAAAAATGAAAGTGGCCGCATCCGTGTTCATCCTCAACCTTTATATATATTATGTATTGTCGTCAAATACAACTTGCATTTCAATATTATAAATGAACACGAATGCGGCCACTTTCATTTTAGACAGAAACCGTCTAAAATTTATCTAAAATGCTAATTTTGTGAAGATTTCAGTAATTTAGCATGACTTTATGATGCTAGTTACCCGATATAAGTGCATTGTATTGTCAAAAACAGCCCATATTTATGTAGCAGAATCATTCTACTTTCTAATAAATAGCTTCATGATTACATTATCACAATTTTGTAAATCTGCTATATTTTGGGGCCAAAAAGGGGTCTTACTGAACCTACTCCTTTCGTGTGAGATTCATGTGAAAATCACGTGAGTATAGTTTGCCTATGTATCGGGTTTGTTTGCCATTTAGTGACGTTTTGTATGATTAGGAGTTATCGGTGTTTGTTTCTTATAAAACCAATCTCAATATATTCATTAAGGAGGCTCGCGGGTAAAAGATTTTCAAAAAAAAATTAAACATTTATTTTTCATAACAATTTTTTTTTTTTTTTTTTTTTTTTCTAAAATAATATCTTTATTGCACTTTTCTTTGCTGTTGTTACAAATTACTCGGCCTTCAGAAGTTGGCCGAGTATCCCTGTGAATTAGTCACTGGATAACCAGGGAATTTATGCAGTGAATTCATATTTATGGATAGTTTGTTAGTTTTACAGTTCATGGTTATTACAAACATTTTACAAACTATATTGTTTCATGATTACGGAAAGTGTACAATTTTGTCCGGTTTTGTTTCTAAAGATTAAAACTTTATGATCATTGACCTTTAACCTTATTGATGAAAACCGTTGAAGCTGGTTGATCAATTGTGCGGATTAATTTATACGTTTTATTGATACTCACGAACAACTTAAACTTAAGTTAAAAATTATATGTGGTAAGTTTCGACATTGTAAATGGAAATTCATTTGATTAAGTGATAAAGTGTGTAATAAATGCGTTTTGAGACAAAATTCTGTACATTTTCACGAAGCATGCTGTTTTGGTTTATTACCACGTGTTCAGATATATTGTCAACTTTTGCTACACAAATTTTATACATGAAAATATATTAAATCTAGCTATTCATGATCATATGTATCTTTTTACATCATTTAAAAATTTGCTGTTTTTAGCATTAATATATTTGTTAATTTCGTATGTGTTTAAAAATTCATTTCTAAAAACTGCATACGCGTCTATGCCTTTTTGTTTATAATTTGATATATGAGTACTTTTATGAACTGAATATATTAAGACAGTTAGGAAGAGATTTATATCATTATACATAGGATCATGTATTTTATAGCCCAGTACTAAGGTTTTAAAATTAAAAATATGTGACCCAATTTTGACTTTGCTTACAAGTACATATATTTTCTTCCAAAATTCATGAAAGAATTGACATTTGAGAAAAAAGTGTTCGTAATCTTCAGTCAAGTTACACAAGTCACACATACTTGTTTCTTGTATGTGCCATTGTAGTAGTAATTGTTTACATGGGAGGATGTAATGGAGTAATTTCCATCTTAACATTTTATATTTGTTATTTATTAAATAGGTAAAAGTAAATTGAAGCACATTATTTATTGGAGTGATTTATTCTAGATTGAAGATGTTTTTCCATTTGGAAAATCCTAGTGGTCTCTCATCATTTTTGTTATTTAAATGGTTATATATATCTTTGGATGACATATTTTCAATTAATTTTGATTTTTTGTTAACAGTCAAGGACAAGTTTAATTTTGTTTTTACAGAAGTTTTCAAAGATTTGTCAGATTTAAATGTACTAACCCATTCTTTTGGAATACAATTTTTCAATTTTAAAAGTTCGGAGATCCAATTAGTTTTTGAGGTTAGTTTCTCCAATATAACTTTTTGTGATATGTGACCTTTTTGATCAATTATATCGTTAATGAAAATAATACCATCTTTTATCCAATTTAGGTAAACTAAACATTTTCCTTTAAATTTTATGTTTTTATTACCCCACAACATTTGCTGCCTAATATTTCTAAAATTTATAATAGGTGTATTACTTGATAGTGTATTATTTGCTTCGTACCAGCTCTTTAACATGTTCAAGTAAAATGAGGGTAGTATATTACTTAAATTAGGTAATGATTTTATGTTGTCAGGCATCATATGAAATATAAGGTTGTTTTTACCAAATTTATTGAAATAATATGTTGGAATGACTTTCCAACTAGCAAATTCTTTTGCGGTTAATCGTTTTACCCATGAAATTTGTAATGCATTCAAAAAGTAATCAATGTCTGTCATTTTTAGACCTCCATTTGTGTAATCTTTGGTAAGTGTTGAACGTTTTACCTTTTCTTGTTTATTATTCCATATAAAATTGTATATGAGTTTTTTAAAATCTTTTATGTACATTTGGGGTATTGACACAACCAAAGCTAAAAAAGTAAAATTAGGTAAAATTATAAGCGACTTAACAATTGTTATACGACCTATCATTGTTAAATTTCTTTTTTCCCAATCAAGTATTAATTTTTTTGACTGTTTCATTGTTTTTTCAATATTTAATTTGTCACATTCACTTTTATTTAATCCAAAGTAAACACCTAAACTTTTAATTGGTTCCTTGCTCCAGTGTATATTTTCAATTTTTTCTTTACAATGTTTAAGTCTACCCAACCATATACCTTCTGTTTTAGATTTATTCAGTTTTAAACCAGAAAGCGTTCCAAATATTTCTATTAGGTTCAATGCTTGGTGAATTTCATTTTTAGAATTGAGAAAGAGGGTTGTATCATCAGCTAATTGGGAAATTTTTAGACTATGTGTTTTTTCATCAAGTTTAATTTGAAATCCTTTAATGTTAGAATCTTGTCTTACTCTACAGGCCAAGATTTCAACTGCTATTACAAAAATAAGAGAACTTAACGGACATCCTTGTTTTATACCACGGTGAAGTCTATAGGTTTCTGAGATCCAGCCGTTATTAGATAGGCATCCTTTAGTATCATTATATAAAGTTTTTACCCATTTTAAGAAGGAAGGTGGTACTCCAAATTTTGATAGGGATTCATACATGAAGGGCCATTCTAAAGAATCAAAGGCTTTGGAAAAGTCTATGAACAATAAGATTCCTTCTATATTATTTTTTTCTGAGTAGTCTATTATATCTTGAATCTGGTGAATATTAAAACCTATGTACCGATTTTTAATATATCCATTCTGATCACTATGAATAATTTTGGACAACACTAGCTTTAATCGCTGCGCTAAGGCATAGGCCATAAGCTTAGTATCTACATTTAATAAAGGGATTGGCCTATAGTTGTCTAATGATAATGGATCATTTTTTTTTATATAATAAGGAAATAACACCTATTTTTTGGAGTGTTGTCATTTCTTCTTTTTCATAGCATGTATTAAATACTTTTACTGCGGATTCTTTTATGTATGACCAAAAGGTACGATAAAATTCTACACTTAAACCATCTAGTCCAGGGGATTTATTTAGTTTCATATTAAATATAGCATTTGTACATTCTTCTACTGTTAGGTTGCCCCCAAATAGTTCACTCTCAGTATTGGATAGTGAGTGATCTATCTTTGTTTCACTTATATAATTTTTTATTTCAGAAGGATCTGGTTCAGTATTTATTCCCAAGAAAAAGAATATCGGATGCATCTGTAACTATGTTACCATGATTATTTTTGAGGGCAGAAATAGTTTTCTTAGTTTGTCTTGATTTTTCAAGACCCAAAAAATATTTTGTGTTTTTTTCCCCTTCTTCTGCCCATTTGACTCGGGATCTGATTTGTGCACCTCTAGTTTCTTTTATATATAAAGGAGTAGGTCCAGTAAGACCCCTTTTCGGCCCCAAAATATAGCAGTTTTACAAAATTGTTAAAATATAAACTTTTGGTAGTTTATTGGACAGTAGAATGCTTCTGCTACATAAATATGGGCTCTTTTTGACAAGACAATGCACATTTATCGGGTACTTGCACCATTAAGTCATGCTAAATTACTGAAATCTTCACAATTCTAGCATTTTAGTTAAATTTTAGACGGTTTTCGTGTAAACCGAAAGTGGCCGCATTCGTGTTCATCCTTAATATTGAAATGTAAGTTGTATTTTATGATAATACATAACATATATAAAGGTTGAGGATGAACACGGATGCGGCCATTTTCATTTTTGACAAAAAACATCAGAAAAGTGACATTTTTTTGCATATTTGGTAGATTTTTCATATTTGAGCTTGAATCGGATCGTTTTTAATGGCTAAATCAGTTGAAATCTTTCACATACACTAATTGATTCAAAAGAAATAGACACTTAAGTGTTTAAAAAGTGGTCAACATCTTTCGTCAGATGAACCTGAAATTTGAGGCCAAAATCGGTCCTTACCGGACCTACTCCTTTTGTAAATTGTTTTCTACATTATTTATTTCTATTTTAGAATGTTCAGAATTACTTGATTTTTCGTATAAGAATTTTAACTTATTTTCTAAATGTTTAATTTCATTTTTACTTTCAGCAGCCTTTTGTTTGCAGTATGTAATGGTTGCCTCCCTTACTTCAGTTTTCAGAATGTCCCAAGTAACTCGGGGATCGTTATTTTTGGTGAGTATTATTTCCATTTTTTTAATCACCTTAAGTAGTTGTTACTTTATCATATGGTACAAAAATCATTCCAAAAAATCAATTGGTGTTGGCCCCAGGTGACTTTTGAAATGTAGATAGCATTGAAAAAGCACCAAATTATCTCCCTTTGGTGCAAAAATCCCATTTTTTTGGCATTAAAATTGAAATATCTTTTTTAACTCATCGGTGACCTATATTTTTTATTGCTGTTTTCCAATAAGCTGTACATAAACTAAATAATTGTAAAATTTAAGCAATTTCTGTAATTTAGTTCTTTTTTGATTTCGATATTACCACTACTTCTTCTATTAGTTCAACAGAAAAAAAGGACATTTACAAAAATGTATGCTTCTTTCGAAGGCAGATTGTGAGCGTAAATGAACGGTGACCCCATTTTTTTATTTCATTTTTCTATTAAGTATAAAATAAAGTTCATTCATAGAAAAATATAGCAAATTCTTATATTAAATAAAAAATTTAATTTAGACCCGCGAGCCCCCTTAAGGTAGCTCGGGTGTCTTCTTCCATCTTGGATTTTGAAGTAGCATAGAATAGTTGGTCTATTTCTTCGACGAAATGTGCAAATTTTGAGAGTAGGATGCAATTTACGTGTAAGACTTTTTGTGTAAATATAGACACTTATGCGTTTTATCATATTTACGGCTGTAATTTCTAAAACACACCATATATTTGTTTGTTTCATTTTTTTCACATTTGCAAAATAAGGGGAGATAACTAAGAAAGTAGGGGAGATAACTCCGATCAAGTAATTCTTATAACAAAAAGTGTTGTGAATATTTTAATATGTAGGGGGGAAAAGTTCGGTGACACCATTTTTCTTTTCCGTATCTTAAAGCATGTTATTAGAGCAATCTTCTAATTTATTATCTTAAAATTCTACCAGATAGTTTTCTTCTTATCACACAAAATTGGATTTCCCATGCATAATCTTTACAAAATCTGACAATTTTGCATAACCTGTAGCGTGGGAAAAAGTCCGGTGATCCATTCTTTTTATTATATTTCTGAAAAAAGCATTATAAAAACTTCATTTTAGTTATGACGCCCCAGCAACCTAAATTGATGCTGTGTGGAAAAATAATATAAAAAAAAACAAATTTCGGAACTCTGAACATTCAAAATGAAAAGTCCCTTGACCGAGTTGTATCACGTTTGGGCTAATTGTTGTAACATTTGGACAAACAATGTGTTAAGTTTGGACCAATTGTAAGTCGCGATCTTGGTTAAATGTTATTGTTGACATTTGGGATAAATTTTAATGTGGACTGTTGGGCTACTTCGCCAATGTATAGGTACATTACAAGTAAAAAGTAAAATAAAAAAAATACCGAACTCCAAGGAAAATTCAAATCGGAAAGTACCTTGATCAAAAGCTTACAAATAAAGGCAACAGTAGTATACCGCTGTTCAAAACGCATAAATCCATGGACAAAAAACAAAATCGGGGTAACAAACTAAAACCGTGGGAAACGCATTAAATATAAGAGGAGAACAACGACACAACACTAAAATGTAACACACACAGAAACGGACCAATCATCAGACAAAATCCCACGAGAATAACAAATATAACATCAAAACCAAATACATAAATTTGGGATAGACAAGTACCGTGACACGTCTTATCGCAATGTGAAATTACACTCAAAAATAAGAGAAAACAAACGACGCAACGTTAAAATGTAACACACACAGAAACGAACAATAATATAACAATGGCCATATTCCTGACTTGGTACTGGACATTTTTAAAGGAAAAAATGGTGGGTTGAACCTGGTTTTGTGGCATGCCAAACCTCGCACTGTAATGGCAATGTTAAATATAACATTGAAATGACAACATAATATTACAGTACTACAATACAAATAAATAGGAGAACGTATTAGACAAAAAAAAACACATGATTAATGAATAACAAAAAGCATCAGGTTTAAAATTCAATACGTCAATACGCCTCGTCCACATCAGACTCACCAGTGACGCCCAGATATAAAAGATCGAAAGCGAAAAAAAGTAGAAAGTTGTACAGCTCTGAAGATCAAAAGTTGAAAAAGGCTGTGTCAAATACGGCTATGTTTTTATGCTTGGGATAAGAACATCCTTATTATTTAGAACAATTAATGCTATTGCAAACAGTATTTATCAAATGAATATAACAGATATACATAATGAAACTGAAGTATTAACTCATTACAGAAAACAAACACGAATACATAATGCAAAGACCAACACAAAATAGACACACCCGACTCAGTCCAGGCCTCAACGCAGTATATTATGAAAATGACGTCACAAACGATGGTGGAAAGGCATTAAAAATTACGTCACATTTGAATTTATGAAATTTTGAAACAGCAGAAAAATGACGTCACATATGAAAAACTATATCTCAAAAGTAAGATAGAATTAGGATTGATTAAAGTTTATAATAGAACTAAATACTGATATTGCATTTAAACACAATGCATATTGCAATACTTATTAATAGCAATTAACTATAATATATATATATATATATATGTTCAGTTTGTTATGAATCCAACTTCAAACGTAAATTATCGTACAGATTACGTTGACCAAAATTAAATCTAATAAATGACGGCGGTGATTAATTTTTCTTTCCATAACACATAAATATAATAGAAAAGACGTCAACACATTTGACTAAATCCGATGAGAATTACAAATATAACATTAAACATTTAAACTACATACATGAATTTGGGATAGACAAGTACCGTAACACGTCTTATAGTAATGCGAGTTCACACTCAGCAAAACAGTCACAATCGGGAATAAGTCACGTTTGGTAATTAAAAGATTAGACGACATAATGACAAACCACAATCTACCATGTGGTAAAAATGTCCTTAGCTAGTTTGGTTAAAGACACATCGTATGGATCCACCAATTCGTGATGATGTCCATAAAATTTACGGAGTGTCAATTTTAATCTGTCCTTTTACAAACATCAAACCAATAACACTTCCTTATGTAGAAAATGGTGGATTTAACTTTATTTTACAGTTTGCTAAACCTCTCACTTTTATGACAGTAGCATATTTTTTATTTATTTTGACAACATAATGTGTGAACAAAACAAACAGACATAAAAGATCAAAATGTATCACTATGGAAAAACAAACAAATATGTCAACAAAGAAAAACAAAATTGAATAAAAATAAAAATACATAAGTATAAATGAAAGTCAAGAATACAAAAAAAGAAATCTAGAGCACATCATATATAAAATGTCTATAACCTATTGCAAGTATATTTAAATATTTCATATGTTATGAATGTCATTCTTTTTTTAACATGTTCTTGTTTTGTGTACCTGTTCCGTTTGCCAGACAGTGTCTGTTCTGGATTCCTACGAACCACGGGTAGGTGGAATTGAGAACATGTTATAAACAGAAGCTATTTTATTGTCCTAACAATTTTGAGCTCCAATCCTATTCGTATTTTTCACCTTATTCGTACTTGAACAATGAAATATTTCAATTTAGCTTATTCATTTAGAATTGTATACAACAATAAAGCGATTTATCATACATCCGTACGTATTTACGTCTTCAAATGTTCCTTTTATAGCTGACTATGCGGTTTGGGCTCTGCTCATTGTTGAAGGCCGTACGGTGACCTATAGTTGTTAATGTCTGTTTCATTTTGGTCTTTTGTAGATAGTTGTTTCATTGGCAATCATACCACATCTTCTTTCTTATACATAATATCGAGATAAACATTGTTTTATATCATGTTTTTTTAAAAATCATTTCGTTAACAGCATATCATAACTAACTGGGTCATGGAAATAAATACCTTATTATTTTTTTTAATTTTCTAAATTCGAATAGAAAAACCTTGACCGCTTTATATTTTTCTCTGAATATCTAAAATTATAATTATCTTTGCAAATCTTCAAATAAACCGAAGCAAGAAAACGTTTTTAAAGTAAAAACTAAACGCATTATTTCGAAGGAAGTTAAAAAAGAGTGGGAAATAAAACAGTTTATGCAACGAATTAGTCATCTTCGCTAGCAAGGATCCACTCCCCTACTCTCCAGAGGAGGGTAGTGAATCGTAACCCTTGGCTAGCGAAGATGGGAATAAGTGTTGTCAGTCAGAAATTAAGTTTTCTGTCTCTGACCAAAATCACACAATAAGAAGGTACGGCTAAATTGCGTTTTTACTTGATTAGCTGCAAAATTAGCCTTCTCTTTTAATTATATTAATATTTGTATACTTGTATCAATCTTTTATTCATAAAGCTTTTGCACTATGTAGATGCTTGTCTAAAAACAATGATTTTTCTCTACTTAAAATCTATCGAAATAAGTAATATTTCACGATGTTCGTAACGAAATAATCAAAATTTCGTGAATTATATGCAATCCATACGAACATACACAAACTATAATTTACTACCATGACAGAATTGATCTTGTTACAATTGTCTTTGTAAAACAGAAGGCGCCTTGGAGATGAAATAATACCAATAATACTAAAGGTCTTTGTGCACTCAAATTGTCATTTTTAATAAATCTAAATAAACAGTGTGTTCTGATTGAAACACAAATTATTGCAGTTTCAAAAACAAAGATTATTTGCCTTGTCACCAATTTGCATCTGAGAATATAAACATTCTTATTGATTCTTTAAAGCACAAGAAATTATATAAAAAATATTCGATCTTTGAAATCTTTACCCATGTTGATATGTTTTGCAAGCTACATTTATACGTTTGAAATTGTCTACATGTACTATAAACTTAGCATATGATTCGTTACTGGAAGACATTCCAACTTCGTTTGCAAATCGATATTCATATCAAGTATAAATGGTTCAATTATTTCGTCAAAAATAAAATACTGTACAGAAATATAATATGAAAACGGTTAAGAAAACAATGGGAGAACATAAGTCCAATCAAACACCATGACTAAAATTTAAACGAAGAATAGGCAAGTATCGTCATACAATATTTATACTGTCCGTATTTGAAAACTTATGAGACCTCGTAGACTGATTGTATTACACCCGGAAATTTCATCCATAAGGTTGGTAAATTTAACAGACGAAAAGAATGTGATAAACATATAAAACCAGTTAAATGGACAGTTTGTTTGTCCTGAAATTTAGAGATGAAAATTCTAACTATCTATACTACACTTTTGTCGTTGAGATTGCACAGTGAAATGGTAGTTGTCCTAAACTTATGATTACATTTACTTCTGATGCAGTATAACTTACTGTTCAGTTAGTTTAAACAATGGTTTATTCAAAATACATTGACTTTGATTGGACAGCAAATTCTGCCACTCCCCAAAAAAATCACCCTGCAATTAATATTTTGTAATTGAGTAGTCCTTCGATATTTCTCATTACCATCCAGCAAAGATTTGTATTGAATACTAATTTCTATCTGAGCACCCTACAAAAAAACCTTATCTATTTGATATGCAACATGAAACTCGTAAATAATACGTCAATTGAAACATCTTAGTTGTTCAAGTCGACAGTTTCGATAAAACGGCGATGTTTCCAAAGGATAAAAGGATTGTTAAATCCAAGATTTAAATTTCAACGTTGACATGTGACATGTTAAATCGAGGCTTCAGACTTGTCTCAAAGAAATAAATAAATCATTCAGCATTAACATGACAATCCTGAGTAAATATTATATTTCTTTTTTTATTTGGGTCAAGGAATTCAGTAGTTTGGATTGATGCTACTTCAAATTATATAGTTGATAGCGTCGTTGACTTTGATTGGAAGAGCAATGAGGACTATGAATAAAGGTTATATTACTTTTAGATTTTTATTCATCTTGCAGAGGATTTGTGCATATGAATATGAACATGATTTAAATTTGCACGTCACTGATTTACTGAAAGGCATTTAAACAATTTTTAACAATACTAACGGTGTCCTTTCATACCATTCCGTATTATAATTGGACGATTCTTAAAAATGATATTTTGTAAACACTTAAGGGGGCTCGCATGGATAATTCTTTTTTTAATATATGATTTCGTTATATTTTTCTATAAATGAACTTTGTGTTATGTTTGATAGAAAAAGAAAATTTTAAAATGGGGTCACCGTTTATTTAAGCTCACAATCTGCCTTCGAAAGTAGCATACATTTTTATAAAGGTACTTTTTTTCTGTTGAACTAATAGGAGAAAAAAAGATTCAAATTACAGAAATCGCTCAAATTTTACAATAGTTTAGTTTAAGTACAGCTTATTTGAAAATAATTAATAAAATATAGGTCACCGATGAGTTAAAAAATATATTTCAATTTTTATGCCAAAAAATGGCATTGATGTACCAAAGGGAGATAATTTGGAGTTTTTTTAATGACATATACATTTTAAAAGTCAGCTTGGGCCAAAAACGAATTATTATTTTTCTGAATGTTTTTGTACCATGTGATAACATAACAACTAATAAGGTAATGATTTAAATTTGAAATGAAAAAAGAAATGTTTTATTTTTTTCTGAAATTTTTATATCCTCGAGCCTACTTTATCAATTAGAAATGTTTAAGAATGATTTTATTGTCATGGAATAAGTGGTCAACTATATAATCATATACATTTTTCCTATCGTCAGAATTTCTGCCCTGCAGATTCAAGCACTTTTAACTAAATACGACTAAACAAAAGAAATATTGATCTTCAAATTGAAAAATCCTATTATTTAATATTGTCTGAACAATGCTAAGAGCGTAATACTGATTCCTAGATTTTATAACTATAATATTTTTTTCTTAAGTTATATTCTTTTATTGACCATGCAACGCATAGATCCTTTTATTGACCTTCGAAGATCATAATACTGACCTGCCGATGACAAGATCCTAATAATGATCATCCAATGATCTAGTCCTTATCCACATTTTTCATCCTTTAGAATCTTACTATTTACTGAGATAAATGGCTATTAAGAAGACATATTGATCTTCATATGTAATCATTGTTTATAATTTGGTTAACTGAATCGGCCACACGAATTATTTGTTAATAGATAGTTGCATTAACTTCCCTATCAAGAATTATGAACCCTCTTTCCCATCATCAATAAAGGGTGGTGTTTTTTTATAGCAGCAGACTCCACTCCCCGAATGATTTTTTTTTTCAATTTTCACAAAATGTGTAGTATTTCTTAAACTGAATTCAAATATGCAAAGAAAGTATGCGTCCCTTAAAGCCACAAAATAAGAGATTTTATCACGATGTGCATACTGTCAGGCTGTTGAGTAAAAGGGACGAATATTTTTCAAATTTTAAGTTTTTTTGAGAATATATTGTGTTACACAATAACATCCAGCTATTGCATTTTCATCTGTTGTAATACAAAACGTAAAAGCATTTCAATTTAGATTAATTCAGAGTAACGCCATCTCAAATGCCATTAAAAAAAATAATTAAGTGGTGTCTCTTTAAAAAAAATGCATATTGAATGATATGTCTAACTTCTGAACAATAATAAAAACAATACAAGTGGATGTAACCAGGCTATACTCGTACACATTAAGGGCTTTTGTTGTGCACTTTACTCCATATGGAAATTTAATCTTACATTTTACGGTTTTGTTTCGATTTTTTGTCTGAATAAAAATAAAAAAAAACACATGGCATGTATAATTAAATCAACAATCAAAGAATCTGTGCTTTTGTTTCTGTTTTTATCCACTGCAACAACGTGAAGGTCTTCAACGGCAAACAAAATCATTACAAAAAGACCAATATGGTCACTGTCGGCGAATTCAGTGTTATAATGTTCACTATAATACATAACATTATAAACTTTTCAATCAAAACGGGCAATGCAAATTCAAAGAGGGCGTTAATAATTCAAAATCTCATAAAATGCCGCTTTGCCAACATTGTTCTAGTAAAGAATTCTGCATAAATGGAACACAAATGATGCGAAAACATGGAACAATTTCTACTACATCTACACAGCATGCATCAAATAGAAAAGTAATGAAACCCTTCGACATATTCCGCCATTTGTTGCCCGACAAGGAACATATTTATCCATATACTAGTAAAGAAACAAACATAAAATAGACATGACTTAATTGTGACCAGGATTTGTTTTCGCTTAATCGATTTATGACGATTGAACAATGGTATACTACTGTTGCCTTTATATAATTGTATTCTTGGAACGGCAACTAAGTTTTGAACTGGCAATGGACACATATGGTATGCATTTACACAAATATTTATTTTCAAACCACCATTGTTCTGGCATTATATGTCAATATTATCTCTGCTTTTCTCTTGCACATATCTTATGCTAAGTTGTCATCTAACCTCTCCATTCTTAATTGCCTTCTTTAAATATTTATTTCAAATGAGGTTAAGTGCTCTAGATTAAGGCTCTTTAGTGTCTTCGACAGTTGTTATCCATTCTTTTGATGTCTTTGAGCTTTTGATTATAACATTTGTTTACTGACTTTCCGTTTTGAATTCAGTTCAGTATTTTTGTGATTTTACCTTTTGATTCTTACCATTTATATTTCTCTCAAGACCCATTTGGTACGGCTTTCCTGCACTAAGGATGACACTTTTTACTTATAACCCTTTTTTGACATACAAAACTGATTACGCCTCATACAATTTCAAATTACTGTGTCTTTCTTTCCTTCATTTGTAAATAAAAACGCAAATTGTCAGGAAAATGTTTGCCTATATCAATCATATATAATAAGATAGATTCATTGCAAATATATTACAGACAGGACAAAAGTTAATTCGACATTCAAATCACGAGACAATAATCCTATTCATTAGAACGAAGTGGTTTTGCTTTCAATACTACGTCACTTCTACAAACAGGAAATATGACTGAGCATAGTAAAACCTTTTAGTCTTGATAGACATTTCCAAAGGAAACCACGGACAACAAGGGTATTTATCAGAATCTTATTTGATACAGAATGATGTAAGCAAATGATGTTGATGTATGAAAAGCTTTAAGATGACGTAAATAATTGTTATTTGTTTTTATCAATTTTTTATCAATTTTTTTAAGTTTTATTTGAAGATGAGATTGATACTTTTTTTTATCATCCTTACTAATAGTTTTTGTTTTACCATTTGCGCTTTTCCATATTATTATTTCCTAATATACTCATGATCGACGCCTATGTATTTCGGCGAGAAACGTTTGTAATTTTTTATAAAGCATTTGCTCTTTTTTCGTTGACATTTGCTGATTCTTCAAGAATTTTTCACTTCTTACACGACACTTGAGGTTTTATATTATACATTCCTTTCCTTATCTGGGCTATGTTGCCGACAGGTTCAACTTAGCCGATAAAAGTCATATGGTTAAACGATAGTTATAGATAATATGATTATTCATACGTTTTTTGTGGTTATTTTTTAATCCAACAGAGCATTGTCCGATTAAATATAAAAAAAATTGTATCTATAGTAAAAACCGTATAAACGATTTCCTCGTAATATCATTGGTACATGCTTTGATTTGTGTTTTCAGAATTAAACTCATGTGATATTCAATTTTTTTAATTTAACTGGAAACTTATCGCAATATGATTATCTATTCTTTAATAGTATTACCATCTCAATATCTATTCTTTAATAGTTTGCCCTATTTTTCATCTCTCTTCTTTTTTATAAATTTATTTTAAAGTCGAAAAAGATAACTATTCAGTCAGATAGGTATAATATCGATATATGTTAAATCAAATGACAATGTAATTAGTTCTACAAATCCAAGTTTTGACCTGAGGTTATGTATATCACCATCTATTTTACGATACAGTCTACCACCTATCATATACAAAGACACCAATTTACCCTACGAGACAGAGGTGCAATGAGGACACGGCAATAGAGATATAAGAGATCCTTTTTTCAATCAACCTGATTAGAACTTTGTCCATACATTTAATTATGTAGGGCGATATGACTTTAATTTGACAGGATGACATGTCTCTACTTGTTTCGTTCTCTGATTATTTGCAGTGCTATGAATATTGAACAGTTAAGTACAATGGTGTTCCGTTGGAAAACAAGTGAGTTGATTGACACGTATGGTAATCTGCATAAGTTTTTCCATTTCCCGTCTAATATTACTTTTTGAATGTTCCCCCTGTTACATAGCCATGAGAACTGACATGTAATATAATTATATAGTCTTTTAATGTATAGTGTTCCATTTATCAGATGCACTATATAATGTCTAACTAAAAAGGATACAGTTTTCTATGCCATTCTTATTTAAAAAGAAGACAGCAGACATTTCCTTGATTAGTTGATTGATTAATTGACACAGATTATTTTGTAGGTCAGTTCAGTTTAGAAAAAGAATATAAACTATTGATTAATTGAATTCGTCAAGTGTTGAAGGTTTGTTTTCTATGTAGCAGTTGTCGTGTTGTTCATGGTAAATATTTGCTAATTAGCCTCATCCAGTAATGTCACAGTCGAGGAAATGAGGATGGGGTTGGACGTAACGACAATTGGAATATTCCGGTCATATGTGACACATATCCATAAAGGCCAAACAACTTCGTTTAAATAATATGGAATGATTTCAACTTGAAATATGTTATTCAATAACTTTACCTAAAGAGCAAACCTCTATGAAGTCAATCATGTTATAAAACCCAAGCCCTGAAATATCGTATTTTCTTTGATATATTTACATATATATACTCCAGTACTATCGGAATGTTGCAACATACAAATGGAATGTTCTTTATTCGAAAGATGACATTACCACATTTGCCGTACATTTTTGTTCTCAAATAACCCTCACTGTCGATTTTAAATAAGTCAAGTTATGCAATACGCTATACTGTCCTTGTGGTATCCTTTATCTCAAGTTCCATGGAATAGATATGATAAATAACAAGTTCAGCGCACTTTAAAACATTCGAAAGAAATGAAGTACAAATAGATATTATCTCCAGTATCAGTAATAGACCACATGACTTTTCACACTGATCGTAGAATTAATAACACAATTACAAATAAGGTTCCCAATAGTGACAACTCATGAAATATGGTTAGAATGATGGACAGTGAGTTTTATCAATGAGTTTTATCAATGTTTTTCACAATAGAAAACACTAAATGAAGTTTGCAAAGTAACATGCAAGAAAACCTACAACGACAATGTCACTTTATTTAAATGAAAAAAGTAAAATCACAAAAATACTCAACTCAGAGGAAAATCCAATCGGAAAGTCCATCATCATATGGCAAAATCAAATGGCAAAACTCATCAAAAACGAATGGACAAGAACTGTCATATTCCTGGCTAGGTACAGGCATTTTCAAATGTAGAAAATGGTAGATTAAACCTAATTTTAAAACGCTAAACCTCTCACTTTGATGAAGTCTCATCAAATTCCGTTATATTTACAATGATGCGTGAACTAAACAGACATAATAAATAAAACAGTCAAAATATGGGTACATCAGTCATCATCGTGTAACAATTTAAAAAAGGAACAAAATGAATGAAAATAGAATTAGATAGTACTTCAACAAATCAACAAGACTAACAATGGATCTGACTCAGCTGGACTTGGATAGGATGAAAAGTAACATGGAGATTTACAAATTTTAATGATGGCGGAACATAGTAGTATAAAACGTATGTAAATAGCTTTAAGATTAATGCTTTTATCTATAATAGAAAATCAACTTTACAGAATGAAAAAGGTATGCCGGAAATGCACAAACAGTAATATTGATGCAACCATTTACATGTATTTCTAAATCATAGTCCAGATGAAAACGAAAAAATGAAATGGGATAAGGATACTTACGCATATGTTAATATGAAGAGAAACTTGTCCCAAATGTTACAAGCTATATGGAAACTCTGTACTCAATTGCTAATATATATAACTTACATGTATTCACTAGCTCTATAATTGTTGGCGTAATTTGATAGATAAAAGAATTAAACATTAAATGACTGTGATGTAACTCATTACCGCATACCAATAAATCTAAAAGGTTCTGAAGGTGCAGCAATAGAATTTCTGCAGAGATGATGATACCTTAAAGACTGGCATTGAATGTATTGTATGTATAAAGATCAATACATTACTCGTCCTATTACAGAAGCTTCAGTATATATGTTTTCGCACGGGTAGCAAAGCTGCAAGTGTTAAAGAATGCATGCATATGTGATATTTAAGGCAAATATCGTATATATATACCACAGAATAATACTCTGGTGAACAAAACTCTATTGACTTGATTAATTTACCCCCACACAAACCTAAATTCGACGAGTATTTCATATAACAAAAGTCGTTATTTAGAGATATTGAAATAAAAATTTGAAATCATTTCTAGTTAATTGATTAGATATAAGAAGATGTGATATGAGTGCCAATGAGACAACTCTCCAACCAAGTCACAATTTGTAAAAGTAAACCATTATATGTCAAAGTATGGTTTTCAGCACAGAGCCTTGGCTCACACCAAACAGCAAGCTATAAGGACCAAAAAGACTGGTGTAAAACTATTCAAACAGGAAGACCAACAGTCGAATCTATAGGGGAAAGAACAGAAACGAGAAACATTTATAAACCACATCAACAACGCCAACCACTAAATAGCAGATTTCTTACTTAGGACAGATGCAAACAAAACAGCGCGTTTTGACGTTTTATGGGCATACGATACAGTTACAGGGGAGGTAATGACAAGGTAATGACGTTGTTAACGTAAATTGTTATTTTCGCGACGTCAAAAGGTGAATTGTCGGGAAAATATGCAGTTTTCGGCTGATTTTTTTTTTATTCAATCTGTTTTAACTTGAAAACGAGTTCATGGAACACTCTTTTTTAAAATGACATTTGGTTTGATACGTAAGAAGATTATGTGTACCAATTTTCATGAAAACGTAATTGTGCAATTCTTTTTAAATTTGATTAATATACAGCGAAAATGACGTGTTTTTTTTCTATGTTCATGAACATTTGATAAATTTGAGTTATTTGTAAAAATAGAATGTACAAATTTATGCAATATTTATATAACACATAAATTACAAATAATTTAACAAAAAACAGCTCGTGTTTATCTTTTAAAACAAAAAAAGTTATGTGTTTCTATCGAAAGGAAAAATACGTCCACAAATCCATTTTAGAGGAAATAATTGAAATTTGAACCTCAATTTACTCAAAAAGTAGCACATGAAGGTATAGTTTTTATTATTTGGTTTAATCAGATAAAAAAATAGCCTACATGCAAATTGTCATTAAAAGTTAAATACGGGATCAAAACTGTATCGTATGCCCTTAAAAGGAACAAACCTTCACCCTCAATACAAAAATGAGCTTCAACCACTAGAAACGTATATCTTACAAGTCGCAAGCGAATTCAAGAAAAAAAGACCCAGACCAAAAACATACATCTTGACTAAGGAGTAAGATCTCGGATGCTCCGGAAGGGTGAGTAGATCTTACTCCTTATTAGAACCTGTCGTGTTGCTCATATAAAAACTCAGTGAGTGAGTAAGTCTGATTTTTTTTCTCACATTAACCAACTTATATAACTTAAATATTTCTATATCGAACTGAGGATCAATCGAGGGAAACCCTTGTGTATATATTAAAGAGTTTAATATACTAGTAAGCCGTTATTGTGACAGAAATTGAGTTTCATGATCTGTATAAAGATCTCATATTTGTGTCATTATATGGCGATCTTAATACTTTCTTTACGTAAGCGATTATCTATATGTAAATTATGTAAACAAAATTGTAAATATACACTGAATACTAGTACTTAGTATATGATTGGAATGATTATTGTATAGAACTTTGTGTCATCTTCTTAGAAAGTTAAAGAGTTATAAACCAGATCACAAAAAATACATTCTTAAGAAAGAAAATTGATGCATTTGTTGTGAACGAAATTTGGATGGTAATACTAAAAGTCGTTATATATACATTCCCGACCTGTTAAATTAATTTTATTTTGGGCTGTTGCCTTTATAAAGGGTTATTTTCATTATTTACAAAAATCATTATCATGTAAAATAGATTCTATAAACATGATAAAAAAATACGCAGGTGTATTATCAGAGAGGAATTCTTCTTAAAAGGTCGATGGTTTCATTTGTAAAGATTTGTTTGATTACCATTGTATAATTGGCAGAGATGAATATAGAAAACCTTTACGTACGAATTATCTTTATGAATCTTATATTTTAAGAGCGATCATAAGAAGTAATTAAAAGAGATATAGAAACTATATATGATAGCATACATCTCTTTATAATTTGAAGCTGAAAACTAGGAAATAACGAATAAAAAGCTCATGTGACTTATGGAGGGGAAAATCTTATGGAAAAGTGAAATAAAAACTAGGTATAAAATCATACTTTGATAATTTCAAAGAATTGTTTTTAAAGTATAGTGTAAATCAATTACATATTGAACAAGAAAAACCTTTCAAGTGGATGATCAAATTATTTGTCATATAATAAAAATAATAATAGACGAGGAGTATGTATATGTCTATACTTTCTAGGTTTTTTGTTATTTTTCCCCAAGGTATTATTTTTAAGTGCAGTTGCAGTGTCTAAGAATGAAATTGAAAATAAGTGACAGTAGTTTGCCGATGTTCAAATCTCATAAACTCAATCAAAAGACACAGGTAAAGGAAAAATACAAACACTATTGAAATAGCATGGTGCATGACCATGGCAGTGTCTTCTACTAATCAAGCAATATTTAAGTCCAGGAATATGACTTTTTAAATTGTAGTTATTTGAAAATCTTACGAAAGTACTAATTGATAAAATATGATATACTATTTTTCTCTCTTCACCTTAATCTTTTGAACCTGTACGAGCTCAACTATTTTCTAAACCTGACTCGATTAAAATAGACTCTTAATATAAACAAAACGACCTGACGACCTGTGATAAGCACAAAAAAACTAAGGATAATAAAAGACACAAGACACAATAGTCTTTTGATAAGAGCACTAAAAGATAGTGAAAGATATCTCAAATTCAATTGCAATCAATAATGAAATTGAAAATGGAAAAGGAAATTAGTAATGTGTCAAAGAAATAACAACCGGACATAAGAGCAAAAACAGCCGAAGACCACCAATGGGTCTTCAAAACAACGAGAAAATACAGCACACAGAGGCGTGCTTCAGCTGGCCCCTAAACAAAAAAAAAACGTTTAGTGAAATTGGACGTCAAATATATAAATGAACTAAAATTAAAAGCATACACGACTAACAAAAGGCAGAGAGTCCTGACGTGGGACAGGCGCAAAAATGCGGCGGGGTTAAACATATTTTGTGGTATCTCAACCCTCCTCCTATACCTCTAGCCAATGTAGAAAAACAACACACAGCAATACGCACAGTAAAACTGAATTTAAAAGAAGTCCTAGTCCGATGTTAGAAAAGGTAACAAAAGAAAGTAAGCAAAATGACTATGAAACATAAATTAACAAAGGACCACTAGCAATTACTGACAATCCAGCTCCACACCTCAATCAAAATGATTGAAAGATTATATTCATTATATGAATATCAAGCATGCACACTTACTAATAAATATACATTGATTCCCATAATGAATATCCATCTGTAGTTCTTCAATGGAATAATTGTTCTTTTTATAGTGATCAGGACTACTAGTATAACACAAAGCTGACTGCTGAAGCCCAATTTTTACATTTTTACCTATTATGTCTGTTTGCTTTGTTCACACTTTGTCGATATGATAGAAATGTGTTGGACTGTCATACAAGTGAGATGTTTATATCTAGCTATAAAACTAGGTTTCTACATAAATAAATGTCGGTACCAAGTCAGAAATATAACATTGTTTCTCATTCGTTTGATGTGTTTGAGCTTTTGTTGTTGCCATTTGATAAGGAACTTTCCCTTTTGAATTTTCCTTGGCGTTGGGTATGTTTTGTTTTATTTTACTTTTAAGCGTGAAGAAAACATTTTAAGCAGTCATGTTAATGTTTATATACAAACATATGTTTTTTTGCATTGCATCACATCATAAACAGAAAAAGAAGTTTGCAATGGATTATTTGTATATTGGTTATTTGTCCAGTAATCAACGTTGGTTTTCTTGGTCATGTTCATTGTAAAACTGAATATAAACAACGGATTGATTGGTTGATTGCTATTAGAAAATAAACTCATCATAGATACCAGGATTAAATTTTGTATTACGGCCACACGCGCGTTTCGTCGACGAAAGACTCATATGTGACGCTCGAATCCAAAAAGTTAAAAAGCCAAATTAAGTACGAAGGTGAAGAGCATTGAGGAACAAAATTCCTAAAAGTTTTGTCAAATACAGGTAACGTAATCTATTCATGAGGTAGAAAAGTCTTAGTATTTCAAAAATTTAAAAGTATTGTAAACATTTAATTTACAAATATGACCATATCAATTATAATTCATGTCAGCACAGAAGTGCTGACTACTGGGTTTGTGTTACCCTCGGGGAATTAAAACTCCACCAGCAGTGGCATCGACCCAGTGGTTGTAAAGAAACTCATCCTAGATACCAGGATCAAATTTTGCATTTACGCCAGACGTGCATTTTGTCTACAAAAGACTCATCTTTTACGCTCGAATCCAAAAAAGTTAAAAAGGCCAAATAAAGTACGAAGTTGAAGAGCATTGAGAATAAGAATTCCTTAAACATCTAAGGTAATCTATTCCTGAGGTAATAGTGGTCACGGACTTATGTTTCACCATTCTTACTAAAAAAAATAAAAATATAAATTGTTCAACGTTTGCTTGCTGAACCGCTGCTATTTAGAACAAACATATCTAAATTCATCAAAATATTTTACAAATGAGAATAAATCATTAACAAAATTAAATGTCATTTAGCGCAGTTGAAGACACTTTTGATACAATTTTTCTTATCTTTTTAGTCTTTTTGTCAAATTTGGCATCAAAGATAAAGGGTATTTCTTTGACGACAGTCTAGTGTGCGCAGAGTTCGATAAAAAGTAGTGTGTAGTGAAAGATTTAATCTTTGAATTTAATCACTACTTGTTCCGAACTGCAACCACCACCTCCTCCCCCACAATCACGTGACATTACACGCGGCAATAAAACCCTTTCCATTTAATTTATCAACTGTTGCAGCTATGACCTGTTACTCAAAGACATTTTACATTTGTTTTCAATCTTGTAGAATGAAACACGAATCATTCCCAGTAGAGAATGCTAGCATTACATAACAACAGATAATAAAGAGTAAGTGCAAGCAGTTTATAGTTTTTTGTAACTAAAGGGAGAGTTTACATAAAACAAATAAGTTTTTACATTATACGCAAATAATTAAGATCTATCTTTGTAAAATGTTCGAGTATCCTTCACAACGGGGGATGCTGAAATGTTTGGGGGGAACGAAGGATGCTATTCGAATATTCCTTTACACAAGGGAACGGTAAAATATTCAAAAAGGAAAATCACAAAAATACCGAACTCCGAAGAAAATTCAAAACCGAAAGTCTCTTCTCAAATGGCAAAATTAAAAGCTCAAACACATCAAAATAATGGATAATAACTGCTATATTCGAATTTCTTACACAAAATGGGAGGGTAAAATGCTTGAAGATCCTTTACAAAAAGGAATAGTAAATAATCAAATATCCTTCACAAAATGGGAGGGTAAAATATTCGAATATCTTTTACAAAATGGAAGGGTAAAATTTTCGAAATTTCCTAAAAAAAAAAATGGGAGGGTAAAATGTTCGAATACCCTTAACAAAAGGGGATGATAAAATAATTGGGTACCCTTTACAAATGGTGATTGAAAAATGTTCGAACGTCTTTTACAAAAGGTGATGGTAACGTATATTTTCAACATTCAGGGTCACTAGTTGTTAAAATACATAATGAATCTAGCATGTGAGGAGATTAAACCTAACTATGATAGTTTGAGGAACTTTACGTTTCTCTCTGCGATGCTTTCAAATCAGTTACCCGTTGTAGTAAATGTAAAGTGAAAACTATTTTCGGTCATTTAGATAATTTACTGATATTAAGGTCACACAGTGATAACGAGATAAAGAGAGTAATTATTCACTTAAATGTTCTTTTGAACCTCTAAAGAGTTAATCAATATTGTAGAGCATATGCAATGCAACAAAAATATACAATAGCTAAATATTGACAATAATAAATTATTCAGTTTATGACATGTCATAAATATTTTATTTTTGTATTTACTCCCACGAAGTTGATGCAAAATATGAAATGTATTGCGAATTTTCTCAATTCAATAGCTTTTCAAAACATTATAAGGGTAAATTAAAATATTCCATGATAGCAATATTGCGTTTTGCTACGTAAACAAAGCTGTATGCAAATTACATGCAGTTCTGTTGTGACCATATTAACCAGTCACAATTAATATGAAGAATGTATTCAGAAACAAATTACATAACACGTAAACGTTTGAGATGAATTGTCAAAGATTATATCATTTAAGATAACAAAAGTTAATTAATGTTATATGGTCACAAAATTAAGGAAATGTAATTCGTATTTTATAGAAACCCGTTAAACCTTAGAATTTAAAATGTCAGTTGTAATCGACGTAGAAAATGGTTCCTCCCCCATAATATCAAAGGTTATGGATTTCATTGTATACTTATTTGGATATGAATTGGAAGTAATGATAGAAACTTTAATTCTCTCCTCTATTTGTTCTTAAAATAGCCATATGCTCCATTTCCATTCATCAATGATATAAAATATTACTTTTAATTTTACCGAAATTAAGTAGAAAAGGGTTGATTATAAGACATTCCTCCACCAGATGCCAAATAAGAGTGGGCAAACAACTATATGTCACCGTAATACTATACTGATACGATGATCGTAAGTTAAGAAGGCTTTGTGAAATCAGGACTGACACAACGCTAATATAATAGAATAATAGTAAAATACGATGATTCAAAGAAGGTAACTTTACCTTGAGTGACACATAAGGACGTGATGACCCAAATATAAGAACATTGGTTATTTAATAAGTCAAATATCCATGGAAACAATTAAGTTGGTGCAGTAAATGATGAAAGTTTGCTCTCATAAATTCGTTTACAAACAATTATCTAAAAAAAAATTATTTATATATCTGGAGCCTGTAATTCAGTGGTTGTCGTTTGTTTATGTGTTATATATTTGTGTTTCGTTCATTTTTTTTTATGAATTAAGGCTGTTAGTTTTCTCGTTTGAATTGTTTTTCATTGTATGCGGTATGAGTTTTGCTCATTGTTGAAAGTCTATAATTGTTAATTTCTGTGTCATTTTGGTCTCTTGTAGAGAGTTGTCTCATTTGCAATCATGCCACATCTTCTTTTTTATATAACACTTTTCTTATTCTTTTATAAACTATAAAAAAGGCAACAGTAGTATACCTCTGTTCGGAAGTCATAAATCGATTGAGAGAACACAAATCCGGTTTACAAACTAAAACCGAGTTGAAAACATGAACTATAAGAGGAAAACAACGAAACAACAGAAACACTGAAGTGCAAAATAAACAAACGACAATGCAACACACAGAGAAACGAACTATAAGATAGCATTTTTCCCGACTTGGTACAGGACATTTAAAAAAAATGGTGGGTAAGACCTGGTTTTGTTGCTAACCAAACTTCGCGCTTTGTAAACACTTTTCCTTATTGATGCGCAAATGTTTGACTGATTATTCGGTATTATTTATTAAACTGTCAACACAATTAGCTATTTCATGGTGGTCAGTTTTCTTTGGTGGAGGATGTAGGAGTGCACGGAGGGAACACCATACCTTTAATAAGAAAACTGTCAATTATAGTCAATATAGATTGGAGTCAAACACACCTGTCACGTGCGTGTGAGGTTGTGGCTCACAACATCAGTGTTGAAAGCGTAGTTATAAAGTAGATAAAACTATTCAGACCATTCGACCATTGAAGCCCGCGACCCATTTAAGAGCAGATGTTAACCTCTTATGTCTTTATGTTCCCTCGGTTTTGGTTTGTAACCTGGATTTGTTTGTTTCTCAATCAATGACTTATGAACACAGGTATTCTACTGTTGCCTTTAATTCATCATATTGATGTAATCTCACCACGTATCTGCAGTTAATTTATCTGATGCACAGATATGTACATCTCTGGGTTTTTTTTTTGGTTTTTTTTTTTTTAGAATTTATTAATTTCTACATCAAAATTAGTTCACATTTCTCCTACTGAGATGTTAAAAAGAATCAAAACAGTCGGCCTAAACATGAAAACATTAGAACTAACTAGATTTTCTACATTAGTGGATTTCCACTGATTAAATCTTAATATGCTTTACGTTTAATAATAGTTTACATTGTATAACTGCTGTTGTGGTGGTGCTTTTAATTAACGTGTTTGTATGATTGATATCTGATTTCATTCATCATCTAACAAGTTATTTATTGCATTCCATCAATATTCAATGAACGTTAGTCTGAGATCATATGTTCTTATATTCCAAATAATATTTCAATTAGTTTTATTTCTGTGAATTTCAGGATGTTAGGACATGAAATGGTTATATTGGCAAACATCAATGACACGACTCCTCGGGCAAATCTGTCCATATGAAGTATTCTTTATATTCTAATCTTGTTTTAAAAACTCCAGTTTCAAAGCATGGAGAAAAATGAAATAACCCATTTTTCCTGTACTCATTTTTTTCATTTTAATATCTAATTTGTTGCATTTGATTTGAAGAAAACCCCAGTAAATGGAGAATATCATAGTGAAAACAGCAACCAAAATAAAGAAGTTTTGATTTTAAGGTTTTATAGAGTTATAATATTTGTGGCTATTTTGCACTTTTTAGCAATGAAATAGCACTCCCACATTTCTACAGACATGTACACATTGTTCTATTTACCATTTTGTGTGTTAAATCTATAGATTACTTTATAAAATTAATGATAGCTCATATGACGATCGTTTGCATATTTCAAAATGTTTATCCCTTAAAGTCAGAAAACTTTAAAAATTAGAAACAAAAAGAGTCCATCATACTTACATAATTTGGTAATGCTGCAAAAAAACACAGCTCATTGTGAGATCATCAAGTTATGACATAATTTCCTTTCGCTATGCAGCTGCAAATTTGGAATGAATTTCTACGGGTTTTAGAAAAAAACTATTTTAATCAATTTTCCTTGCTTAAAATTTGATAAATAGTTCTGATTAACGTGCTTTAACTGCTTTAGGGTTTTTAACTGCCTTATATATGTCCGTTTGATAATGATTTCTTGCTGTACTTTTAATTATGATCGCTTACTCTACTTTAAATAATGATTGTTTACTTAACTTTTAATATTTGAGCATAATATGACATAGTTTATTGCCTCATGTGATCATGTATGTCGTATATGTATGTATGTTTTCTGCTTTGATTATGTTCTTGTACGATGGAATTGTTTTAACCTTCATTATTAATTTGGTTTGTTTGTACTTATAAGATCAAAAGAGCTTATATTTTCTCTATGTTAAATTAGATAAAGCTTTCGTAATTTGAACTTGAAGCTGCTTTGCATGTAAACCTAGGACACTTTCAATAAAAAGACTGACACCGTTTGATTAAAATTAAATATATAGTTTGAACGTTTCCCTATGAGTGCTCTTGTTCAAGTCGAAAACCATTGTACAACGAAGCACAAACATTAATTAGCATGCGAATCGCCAGGTTAAATGTTTGGGAAGCGGTGTTTGAAACTTATGTAGGACTTTTTGTTATTACTATCTAGTTTCTACAGAATAACATTAATGTATTTTACGCATTACAATTGATTTGATTTTGTCCGATATAAAAACAATTAGTATTTCATCACAGAGATGAACCAAAATCAAATGATAAGAATCGGAAAACTATCACCAAAATGATATGTTATCTGTGTGCAGACCCTTAAGTTTCTGTGCAATATTCCCTTGATTTTAATCCACATTATTTCTTCGTTTTTCTTGTTATTTACTATTACACAAATGTATACTTAACCCATTCTTCCACTGCTTTGATTATAGATACAACGATTTAATAACAATATAACGCACCATAAAGTAAAACTTTATTTGATAATGTCAGTTTTATAGACCAAAACACGTCATTAGAAATAAAAGCAATAGTTTGCATTATCAGAATCAAAGGTTTGCAGTTGCAGAATGCTATAAGAAACGTGTTTAAAAAATAAGCATGTGCTCTTAATTATCATATATTATCTCAATTCATTGAGATAAGATGACAATCAGTTCAACTCCTACGGTGTATCAACATGTCTAAATTGAACCAAGAGTTTTCTAAAAGGGATCAGACATTTAAACTTGAAGCGAGTAAGATTAGTATACAAACAAGGGACATCTGAAAAACTTCAGATAATATGTCCCGAACGGTTCACAAAATTAAGCAGAAAGTATATAGCAATTATGGAAGGGACACGCGAAAGCAATTACTGTGTTTTAAAATGTTGAGTACAACTGTGCTCGAACAAATTTTTCCTTCACAACTCGATTATGGAAAGCACTTGATATTATACGTTGTTAAGCATTTAAAAATGAAATGAAATGTATAATTATTTCGAAGCCACCTATTTATGGCTATAATCATATTATGGGAAAATGGAATTTTAACTGATATATAATTAATAATATGCTCTTATTCTCAAAAAAAATCTTGATGTTACTATAGCTGACAATCAAAGTTATTTCACTTGTTGGTGATACCTTGCCTGGTAATACCTTGCCTGGTGATACTTTGCCTGGTAATACCTTGCCTGGTGATACCTTGCCTGATAATACCTTGCCTGGTAATACCTTTCATATCACTTTTGGTCATATTACAGCTCGCGTTTTTGAATTGTGTGCTTGAGCGTTACTGGTCATGAAGATATAATAAGGATTTAAGACGCAAGGAATTTATGAAGTGTTATTTTAAGCCCTAACTTGATATCGATTTTTATCAACTTAGTCGTAAATTAAGTCATTCATTGGTTGTTTCTTTCGGGTGGGCATTAACAAAAACAAAAACAAATGGCCACATTGCAAGCATCTTACACACAGACAAACATTGATTGGCATTTATCATGCATGATATCTAAAACCAATAAGAAATAATGATCAACATTAAAGACACAAGGCAACGCATACGATTAGTTGTAGATATCGTGACGTCAATTGACATATGTTACATGACCTTACATTATATATAAATATAAATGAAGTATATAAATACTTCCCCGTGTGTGATTCTTCAATCTTGCTGTAAGTTTCACAAAACGATTTTTTTTTTTATCTGCGTTACATGTAAAAGATACGGGAAACATTTCATTCCGGCATTTCAATATAAAACGCTATTAGCATTAAAAACTAAAAGGTATGCGGAATTTTCGTATTGTTTGTTTCTTCGTGTAATGCAGTTTTTCGGTATACAACAGGCGTTAGTATTACAAGACTATTTCACGTCCATTTTGAAAATACATCTATTGATTATGTCCGAAATTGGCAAAACGTACCATAAACTTGGAAATCAAACCATTTTTAATCCAGCAATATAAATAAAATAACATGATTAATGGAGATGTGCAGTAACATTATCGAGACGCAACAGAAAATTACTAAAAGGCATCTTTAAGTAAGATCACACTTTTACAGCAGATGTCTTTAAAGTTTATATGTTTGTGTGTCTAACATCAGAAATATAAACTTCCTCGCTTAGTACAAAACTCTCTTAAAGTTATGTCTTTAGGGATTTTGCTTATCATTAAAAAAAAAATCCCTTAAATTACGTAAAACTTTCAGACCATTTTTCGAAGAGTATATATATAGAATGCAATTTTTACACAATAAACAGCTTTGAAACTTTGACAAATCATTTTGAGAACTCTATGGAAAGGAACTCACCATGCATTGTTTGAGTGAAAGATACATTTTGAAATTATTAACAAGTCCGTCTGGATAAGTTAGATTACAAATACGCGGTCAGATTCAGACAGTTTATATATATGCGGTGATATGTCATGCGTAATGAACGTGCACTAGTCTGTATAACAACGTTTAATATCTTAATATCTGCACTGTGCGGACTACACTAGTCCTTACAGGGGCTAAAAGGTTTTGGATTTGAAAATATGCAGTCATTTCGGGACTTATTTTGGACAGTAAATACAATCCATAGTATGTGAGGGTTTGTCTTACTCTGTGCATGTACAATAGTCTTTACAACAAATCTTGCTAAGAGGCGTCCGTGTAGAGGTTTTGGTGTATAGATAAGCAGTCACGTCCGGAATGATTTTGGACAGTAGATACAATGCATAATATGTAGGATTATGGCATACTCTGTTGGTATACAATAGTTAATTATTCAAAATTAAAGGGCTGGAGGTGTAAATGTACAAATACACAATTTATGTCCGGACTGATTTAAGACCGTACATATTATACATATGTGAGAGTATGCCATGAGCTGTGACCATGAAATAGTTCATTCAAAAGTGCTAGCTTGTATGACTTCCATGTGGATATTTCTGTTGCATAAATACGTGACAATATCCGGATATATTTAGACAGTATATACATTTACATGTAAAGGAGCATGCCATGCTCTGCTGGTGTCAATAGTCCGTAAAACAATGCATGTTTTTATGGGTTTATGTTGGATGTTTAAATACACAGTCAAGTCCGGTCGGAACAAGGACATTAAATGTAAATACATGAAGGCATATAATGCTCATTGGCCAATATTGTATTGTTTGTTTGAATGAGTAACAGAATTGGGACAAGTCACTTGGAGAAGAAACCTAAACATACAGGTGATGATAATCCGGCGTGAATTTAATAAAATATGAGTATCGATGAATAACACACATTGTTGGATATACTCTTACAATTTAAAATATTCATCGCTTAATCTACATTTAACACGATTCGATTAATTCATTTTGTTCACATTAATGTTAACATATAAAAAGCTCTTTCCCTATAGCGTTAATTCGATAAGGGCTGAAATGTAATTTTTTTTAAATGTTGCGTTTCACAATTTGAAAGTATAGTTCTATAATTTGCGCTTTTAAAGTAATTTACTGTCGACATTGTATATTAAACATCAGAACATTCATTTAAAACATCATTAAATTTGTAAATCTGGCTGTGAACTATAGGTGACTCGTGACGAAGTCTAAGGTATCAATGGACTTCTACCTGAAGCAAGTTACAAGTTAATTTGTTAGAGAACGTGTCCGACAAATCAAAGTTGAGATCAGAATACTGGGAACCTCTTTGGTCTATAATGTGTTTGAGTTTTGAGCTATTTCATGTCATATGTTTCTTCCACAGTCCCTAATTCGTGAGAAAGGAGAATACATATTCCCTATTGGTCACACTTTGTATCATATTACTTATAATAATGAAACGGCGACCCTATAACACTTGAAGTGTTTAAAAATGACATATTGAAAATGAAAAGTGTGTCTATTTCTCTAAAAAAAAAAAGATCACACCAACACAAGAACAAAATAAAATTTATGATATTGCGAAGCATTCCGTACTTTTTACGGAAGGTTAATCTTGTGAACTATTATATAGGCTCGTCGAAGATAATAGTTATTAACATGGATACAGATGCAAGATAACTTGAACATTTTTAAAAAATCATCATTGTCACAACCAGTAACATAATAACTGTTTGACACACCAAAAACAATGTATTGGTTCATCTAAACTGATGTTATAACATTATAAAAAGTATTGTCTTTTGTCGAATAAGATCAAGTTAAGTTCAGTCTCAAGAAAATACAAAAATATACTTACAGAAATGGAAAAAAAATCTTTAAAATAGCCAAAGAATTGCTATATTCCAACAAATACAACACAATACTATCTGAATGGATGCATATTTTGATATTTGTGTACACTAATTCTACGTTAATGAGTATTGTCTTATCACAAATGGGACGTTGTAATACTGATTACGGACCAAGTCATTAAATGCTTATTATATATGAAATCACATTATGATTAAAAACACCCAATGTTCAAATTATTTACCGTCCGATCTCATAAAATTTGTACTTGCACTTGGGCCAAATTGGTTGTCCGTTATCTTTTACAACGTGTAATTACTTGTAAGGCCTTATCAACATAGAGAATGTGGGTTTCATTTGGATTTTGTATCAAATTAATTCAATTAAGGAAATTTCGGTTTATTATATTGAGGTTTATTTTAAGATTTTAAAAGCTGATTATGAAGAAGAAAAATTCTGACGGTCAATACAGATGGAACTACTATGGAAAAGTACTCAAAATGTGAAAGAAACTTTATGATCTCCAGTGAAGAGTGGTTTAACTGGTGACCATATATCTGATGGGGTGATACTAATCAGAATAGACGCATCCCTTTCAAAAACACATTGAAAAAATGAATTATAATTTTTATTTTATTTCCACATTTTTACAGCTGTCTTTCTCTTTTTGAATATGTCCTGTGACGTTGTTGCAATGTTCCTTAATTGTCATCAGTTATGAGTTGAGTTGTACCCATGGTATGCTATTATATACGCGGTTTTGTACTTTATCATGAAAGTTATACTTAGGTATATAGATATATAAATTGATATTTTGTGAACAAAAGATCTACATTGCCCTCTATTAATTTCCACGGACATATTTGTTGACTAAGCGAATATATGAACGTCTGATGCCTAGTCAGGAATGTAGCTAGCGACAGATAGCATCGATGTATGATTGAATACAAGCCACCAATTACAAATACTGTTTTCAAGCCATTTGTTTGACCGGACAAGCAGAAGAGATATATATCAGTCACATACTTATATTAAACTCTTTCAATAAATCAATGAAAGATACAAATTATACAGATCTTTTTGGCAGCGATAACTCAGCCTCAGCTGTTGGTATTTTCTTTTTGCTATTGTTATGGTATCACGCGACACAATTAAAACATAAGATATTGACACAAACAGAGGTTAATGCAGGGTTACAAGTCCCCGGGGGTAGTAAAAATTTACACAAACTGAGAAATACTGGATAGAAAGTCCCCGGAATTTCCATTAACAAAGTAGTTAGTGGCAAGCCATTTACATTATCTATAATATAGCACATATTTCTTAAAAATTTCCGTTGATGGATTTTTGAAAGAATTAAGAAACTACGGTTGCAGCTCCATTAATTGACAAAGTCGACCTTGTAATGTTTTAATTATTCTTTGTAATGTCCCTGTTGGTCATTAGCTCTTCAATTATTTAGTTTTTATATGTCCCGGCTCTTCAATTATTTGTCCCGATAATACGTTTCTCAATCCACCATTAATCCAATTTGTATCTTTCACATGGCAAAAAGCGACCGAATCTGTCCCGATTATACCGAATATGATCCAACTGAGATCAGACAATGACCAGACATGCAGTGAACCGATACTGACGGAAGATTCTTAAATAATTGAACTGTTTCGGCAAAGACGGTTCGCATTCGGCAAGATCTGGCAATGACAAATTTCACTTAATCATTCCCATTCCAAAGAACACCGTCCAGAGAACACAGAAAATTGTATCGAATTTGATCCAATACAGTAGAAGAGGGGCGAAAGATACCAGAGGGACATTCAAACTCATAAATCGAAAATATACTGACACACCATGACTAAAAAATAGAAAGACAAACAGACAAGTAATAGTACAAAAAACTCAACTTATTAAACTAAATACTAAGCAACACGAACCCGCCAAAAGCTGGGGTGATCTCAGGTAATCCGGACGGGTTAGCAGATCCTGCTCCAGATGTGGCACCCGTCGTGTTGCTCATGTTATTACAAGTCAGTAAATAGTATAATTCAGTAGGTCACATTCGTGATGAAAAGGAAAGTGAATTGTAATTACGAAATAAGGAACATATCCGATATCATCTGTGAAACGGTTATTCCATTACAGTCAATCAACTCGTAATGGCGTCCGTAAAAATTACGAAGGGGTGATTTCAACTTTACCATTTGGAACTCTTGGTTTGATAGCTTCCTTGTGAGCAGCAACCTTCTATCGAGTAAATCATGATAGGAAATACAAGCCAGGGCATATCGTATTAATTGGGAGAAGTATACTCCGTATGCAGGCGCTGTTGGAATGTTGCTACATAGAAATGGAAAGTTCACAATTTGGAAGCTGGAATCATCTCTTTTGTCGTAAAGTTTTGTTTTCATCCGACACTCATTGTCAATTTCTAGATGCAAGTCAAGATATGAGACATACTTAACTGTGTCTGTTGTATCCTTTATCTCTAGTTCGATGGGGTAGATGCGTTCAACATAGTTACCAAATTTTGAATTATTTAGTGAGAGAACATCATCTATATAGCGGAAAGTAAAGTAAATGGATATTGCAAACTTGCTATCTTTCTTCTTAAGAAGTTTCTGTACGAAGTCATCCTCATTATAATAAAGAAACAAGTCGACAAGAAGAGGGCACAATTGGTTCCCATAGGAATGCCGACAGTCTGTTGAAAAATACGTCCTCTAAACGTAACAAACATGTTGTCAATCAAGAACTCTAGTATCTTGATAATATTAGTTTTAGAGAATTTTTTGTTTGGAATGGGGAATGCTTGTGTAAAGTGTAGAATCTGTCCCGACATAGTCACAATTGTACTCCCACTGAGACAAAAATCGGCGGAGTCTCAGGATCATTGAAGGAATAGTAATCCAACGTTTTCAATTTTCGTGTCTTATTGCTGTCTGGTCTCAAACGGGAGCCTCAATCGGTACTGTGTGAACGCCGCATTATGGCGTTCTTGATGAAGTGAAATTCTGAAAAGTTGTTCGGACGTAACAAACTTATCTTTAGTTGATAATATGATAATTGCATATGAGTAACTAGTTATTTGTTCACTAAAATTTAGTAAATTTATACATGAGAAAATGGAGTAACACATACGCAATAAAATTTAGTCCATTCCAATGATTGACTCTCCCACTGGCGAACCGGAATATAAAAACTGAACTAACAGCTTATTCTCTTCTGTCAACTTTCATAACTTGCCCCTAGCAGAACTTTGTATTTTATATCAATTAAAGAGATATTGGTATACGTCAATAAGACACAAAACCGACACAATCAAACGACCGTGTCATGGAGGTCAAATCTCCTCGAGTTAGGATGTATGTCTTCTGAGCATTTAAACATCTAACCTTTTGGTATAAAAACTCTAAAACTCAATCCATTCTAAACTTGATTATGCCATACAACGGACAGACAAAACATATAAAAGAAGACATAGATTCGTTTCCAGTTGGAAATAAATATCAGGAAACTACCTGTTAGTCTATTATTAAAGAGCCTAAAAGCATCATTCAAAGATGTTTTATCAAAACCACAAATATGATTTTGATTATGTTTTTACATGTACAATGTATTTTTAGCTTTTCAGATTTTTATAAGTAAGTTTTTTTTTGTCAACTCCGGACTGTTGTTATTTATCAAGGCAGGTCTTTGACATCTTTTAGTCATTCAACAGCCTCCAATTTCTATAACGTATCATACTTATGAATTCTTCTTAAAAGTAAAGAAATGCTTATTCAGTTCGATATTTATCTTTCAATTAAGTATCTATATTTCTTGAAGTTATATATTTTGTAGATAATATGTTATCGACCAGATGAACAATGTAACAGTGAATGTTCCACATTGATAAATAATACCAAAGGAAGGATTTATCTATGGCACGTGTCAGGCAAGACAGAAAACACAATGATCACGTGAGCATAGTTTTCATCTCGCAACCTTGAACTTTATCTTTACAAATATAGGAAGATGTGGTTTCATTGCCAATAAAACAACTACCCTCAAGAGACCAAAATGACGTAGTCTATATGTAAGCAGCTATAAATTCAATGTTCGGTCTTCAACAATAAGTAAATACATTTATGTATTATTGTCATTTTGTTTATTTTCTTTGGTTACATCTTCTGACATCAGACTCGGACTTCTCTTGGACTGAATTTTAATGTGCCTATTGTTATGCGTTTACTTTTCTACATTGGCTAGAGGTATAGAGGGAGGGTTGAGATCTCAGAAACATGATTAACCCCGCCATATTTTTGCGCCTGTTCCAAGTCAGGAGCCTCCGGCTTTTGTTAGTCTTGTATTATTTTAATTTTAGTTTCTTGTGTACAATTTGAAAATTAGTATGGCGTTCATTATCACTGAACTAGTATATATTTGTTTAGGGGCCAGCTGAAGGACGACTCCGGATGCGGGAATTTCTCGCTACATTGAGGACCTGTTGGTGACCTTCTTCTGTTGTTTTTATCTTTGGTCGAGTTGTTGTCTCTTTGACACAATCCCCATTTCCATTCTCCATTGTATTAATCATTTAACAGCTTCACTCTTCCATAACAACAACACCAATGACAGCATGGAACCTCCTATGACATTCAAAACTGCATAAAAATTTACATGTTGACAACTAGAGCAGGGGCTCTCCTTTTAGTGAAAGAGTAGCCATTGATTAAATGTGCCACCAAATTAATCCTTAAATCTAGTTGGGTGTATCTTTTTTTTCTTTTTTTTTTTACTTGGTTGAAATGGTCATACAATACAAAGCCATTTATTACACACAAATTAGTGAGAACACAAATTAGTGAGAAAGAAGAAAAAGAAATTTCCACCACTTTTTGGAGCTTCTTCCAACAGGATATTTTGACCGAAGTTGGTCACAAATATTAATATCAACACCATGAAAGTTTGCCTGGTAATTAGTAATGATCCGTGGTCTTGTGATTTATTTAACAGTACCATCTTTTTGCCTCCTTTCAGCATTGTTCAGTAATATCACTCTAAAATAACTGGTATACAACAAGTAATATATTCTGTGAGTACAGGTTTTATGTGCTAAAGGTATCTCATTTATACATGTATTCTATATATATTAAGTAAATGTTTTGATTTATAAAGGATCAATTGCAAGGATAACACATTTTTAATTTAAACTAAAATAATCCTCTGGCTCATTCACATGTAAATACTGTGTCAGCTTTTTCATATCTTTTTACAGGCATGACCTCTTTTACACCTCCATTTGCAAGGAATTTATTTGTCGACCATAACAACTTGTAGTCCGGAACTTGTATAATCCCTATTAGAATTAAGATTCCTATAAAAGATAAAATATACACTTTTTACTTTTTGTCATAAAAATGTTACTTTAACTATCACTTTTAAATATACATCATGTACATGTGGATATAGGCTGTGCATACATATCTTGACATGTAAAATTTCTGTGATAAACCTACTTCTACTTTTGAGAATTATAAAAATACATGTATATATAACGTGCAAAGTTTTAACACAATTTTAAAATATCAGACATGTATAAAGGCATGTACAAACCAATAAATATTTTAAATAAAAGCATGTGGTTTGATTGCCAATGAAACAACTTTCAATCCAAGTCACAATGAATAAAAAAAAAAAAAACAATTATAGGTCAACATACAGCCTTCAACATAGAGCCAAGGCTTACATATTTTACACCAAACAGCAAGCTATTTAAAGGAACCAAAAATGTAAAAAACAAAAGTCTTATCTACAACACCTATGAACCGCATCAACAAACGAAAACCACTGAATAACAGGCCTGTACATAAACAGTGCATTGTTAAGAGTTTCTAGTGTAAAATTGAAATATCTAAATCAAAGAAAGGACGTGTTACAGTTAAGTACTGTGATAATATTAGAGAATTCTTAGTTATTTAACGAATACAAATATCATCAATAAGTGTTGTTGAAATAATCATTTAAATGAAACTTTAGACGACATTTTAGTGAGTACGACCATAAACTGTAATTCATAACAGTACATGAACAAGTCTGATATTAAAGGAGCACAATTGATACCCATAGGAACACCTACAACCTTTCCATACACTGTTTTGCCGTAACGTACATAAATGTTGTCAATTAGAAAATAGTTATTTACCATTTTGCTGTTGTGATTTTATGTAAATGGTAATTACAACTGGTTGAATGGTATTATGCCTTTTTGTCGAACTGTATTACCATAATTCATTCAATGTGGTTTAAGTTGTTTTTCGTTGTTTTTTGTTTTTTTATATTGATTGTTTGTTTTTACCGCAGTGTTTTCTTTCTACACGTACAAATAAAGCAAACTTGTATGTGTACCTGTTATTTGTACAATAGTTGGCTGATTACATCATAAATCGTTTGTAATATAAAAAAGAAGATGTGGTATGATTGCCAATGAGACAACTGTCCACAAGAGACCAAAATGACACAGACATTAATAACTATAGGTCACCATACGGCCTTCAACAATGAGCAAATCCCATACCGCATAGTCAGCTATAAAAGGCCCCAATATGACAATGTAAAACAATTTAAACGAGAAAACTAACGGCCTTATTTATATAAAAAAAATGAACGAAAAACAAATATGTAACACAAAAAACAAACGACAACCACTGAATTAAAGGCTCCTGTCTTGGGACAGGCACATACATAAATAATGATCACTTGTCGTTATGTTTGCCGTGTATATTGGTTGTAATGGGTTTTCAAAGTAAAAGTTTAATTATAAATAAAAAATAAAATGAAAAAATCTGTCTTTTTTCAAATAAATTATGAATAAACAAAAATGTCGGACACAAAGGCTGAAAACTGGATAATTATGTGTACAGAAATGAGACTATTTTAGGTCATTACGTTCAATTTCACGGACGTGTTTTAGCATTGAGTTAATTTGGTCGACTGAATTCAGGTTAGTTCTGCAAGTAAAATTATATAAAGTGTTAAAAGAACGGAAACAAATTCGTTTAAGCCAATCGTCAACGAATAGTTTTGCTATTGTTTGAATATATCCCCGGTTTTGTCCATAACAAACAGCCACCAGAAATGCGACAAGGCAATTATTTTTGAAGTTACTTCTGTAACCTTAATTTAAAAGCACTATTGAATAAGACTTACATATTCAAAAGTAACCGATGGAAAATGAACGATCGTTCAGTTGTGTTTGAGTTCTAGCCTTCATTATTGCTTATTGTTTAAATGTTCTCCTGGGGTTAATTCTAGGGTCCTTTTTATCATACCTATTTTTTCACAAGCATTCTGAGTTTTTAAGCTTTCTACGCCATTCGATCCACAATGCAAAACTTGTTTTATGATTTATCTTCTGATATGTTAGTGGCTTGAATATGACACAGCAAACAACAATCAATCCACTGTTGACTGCATGTATCTCTGACTTATATTATAACAATACATTTCTTACTGCATGTATCTCTGACTTATATTATAACAATACATTTCTTACTGCATGTATCTCTGACTTATATTATAACAATACATTTCTTACTGCATGTATCTCTGACTTATATTATAACAATACATTTCTTACTGCATGTATCTCTGACTTATATTATAACAATACATTTCTTACTGCATGTATCTCTGACTTATATTATAACAATACATTTCTTACTGCATGTATCTCTGACTTATATTATAACAATACATTTCTTACTGCATGTATCTCTGACTTATATTATAACAATACATTTCTTACTGCATGTATCTCTGACTTATATTATAACAATACATTTCTTACTGCATGTATCTCTGACTTATATTATAACAATACATTTCTTACTGCATGTATCTCTGACTTATATTATAACAATACATTTCTTACTGCATGTATCTCTGACTTATATTATAACAATACATTTCTTAACTTCATATATTTACTTACTAGCCCTTTGATAGATTATTTGTATTGATCCCTTTAAATATTACAGGTTTAACTTGGAAGTGATGCTGACTTTAATATTAATACTACCGATGCATTAAAAATGTGGCACAATCGTCTACAATATCATAATACTTTTCTTCTTCATAAAACCATTTCTTTGGCGCTTTTGTTGTGTTGTGTTTATACTTATGCTAATGCTGTCTATTATACCGGTATTATAGAATTAAGTGTTTCTGCTGAACTGATTTTATATTGTTTAATTTTGTGAACCTTTTTATGGCAAGCCGTCCTCGACAAAACTATGCTTAAACCCTTTTTCGAAAAAAAAATACACACTGAGATTTAAAAAAATAAAAAAACACACACTGAGAATTCAAAATTACACCGTGACTGAGATTTTAAAAAGACACACGGAGATAAAATAAATTGAAAAATACACACTGAGAATTGTTAATTACACACTGAGATTTCAAAAATACACACTGAGATTAATATGCAAATTACTAATGAATATTCATGAGATGAATAATTCAACAGATTAATATCTTGATCTCAATAACTCTTGTCATTATAATGAAATGCGATTCCTTCAACCAACATTCGTAATAAATTTCAAGACTTAACATCGCTCATATTCATAAGTTTGTTGCCTATTATAATTCAGATCATAACTACCAGTGTATCGGGATTTTTTTTAACTTAAAACCGTGGGTCCCTTTTCAAAAGTCTTCCAACTGTTTCTCTGATTTCGCTAGTTAATCTTTTATTTTTTTGTTACGTTTATATGCTATGATAGACACTTGAGTAAACATGTCACTGCATTCTTTTGCAGATTGTTATTTTGTAATAAGAGTAAGTGGGCATTTTTCTTGTTCTTGTATTTCTAAAGTTTTTTTTATTAATAATTTGGAACCAAATCGAAGAACTAACGAGTTCTGTCCCCTTGTTGTATTAAGCTTGTAATAGATTCAGATTAAGTATGCTTATTATATATGTGGGCATAAAAAGTGCTCACAAATCTCAGTGTGTAATTTTAAATTCTCAGTGTGTAATTTTAAATTCTCAGTGTTTAATTTCAAATTCTCAGTGTGTGTTTTCAGTTCATTTATTCTCAGTGTGTCTTTTTGAAATCTCAGTGTGTAATTTTCAATTCTCAGTGTGCGTTTTTCATTTTTGCAATCTCAGTGCGTCTTTATGAAATCTCCGTGTGTAATTTTTAATTCTCAGTGTGAAATTTTCAATTCGCAGTGTGTAATTTTCAATTCTCATGCAGTGTGCGTTTTGAAGATTTTAAATCTCAGTGTGCTCTTTTGTAATTCTCAGTGTGTAAATTTTTCGAAAAATGGTTTAAACATAGTTTTGACGAGAACGGCTTGCCATACCCTTTGTTATTCCAGTGTTTGAATATTTTTAATGGAGTTGATTGAGATCCCTAAAAACAACAGCCCGAAAAATGACCACTTGTCTACCTAAAATAGAAACATCTAAACGATTTATGTCATTGAGGTATGGGATAAGGATAGCAATGGCTGGTACTCGAGAGTCTACTTTGAATTATTTCAAATCTTTTCAATCTATTGGAGATTAAAATCTTATACCCAGTGGTAAAAATCATCAAAGAATTAGATAACAAGGCTTAAAATTGAGTGTACAAATGCGCGCGTCGTTTTGCACGAGATACTTCATTGAAGATCATTGAATACTAAAAGATCCATGATGTACATAAATATATACCCCACACAGTGAGATTTTACGTGAGTGTTATGTAACTCTCACGCCACTGAATTACGTGAGATTTATGTGAAATTCAAGTGAAAAAAAATGCCGTGTTAAATGTATTTGATCAAAAGAAAGATATTTCAACATTAAGTGCAGTCCAGTTTAACAAGTTTGCTTCTGCGAACGTGAATGACCCCTATCGTATCGGACCAACAAGCAAATTCGGAAAGGCCGACTGCTTGGCTTTGTTGATCTTTGTTAGAGAAATCAAAGTTTAAGCCTGTATCATCAAATTGCTGTTGATGCTATATTAAGTATGAAATAAACATTCAATTTAATTTATACAAATTTATATTTACATATATAAATGAGTCTGTTCTTGTTACAACTGTAGCGACTATGTGATATTTGTCACGGATGATGCTATAATTCTCTCAAGCATGTTTTTGTCATAACTAAAGCTACTGTGCAGTTTGGTGACAAGTATGACATGATGGTGTCAATTCTATTCTTATTACAACTGTAACGACTACGTGATTTGCGATTCTCTTAAGCATCAGCGATCTTCTTGTTATAACTATAGCTACTGTGTAGTAAGGTGACATGATGGTGTCAAGTCTGTTCTTGTTACAACTGTAACGATTATGTCATTTGTGATTCTCTGAAGCATGTTATGCTGTGCAGTTTGATGACAAGTATGACATGATGGTATCAAGTTTGTTCTTGTTACAACTGTAACAAAGCTGTGATATGTGACACGAATGGTAAAAGGAAAAGTGTAGGTTATCAAATTTGTGCCGTTTATGGTATGGGTTTTCTCATTATTAAAGGTCGTAGGGTTTCCTATTATTGCTTACATCCCCTTTATTGACATTTGGTGGATCGGCAATCAAATCGCTTCTCCTTATTTTGATATACATATATATAATTATGTCATATACATTGCATAATTCTCTTATATAGAAATTTTACTTCCATCCATATCAGGTCAGCTTTGAATTCATATTGTTTAATTCATACAACTCAACGAGTAAACGGACTGTTTAAAACAATACTATTAAATAATATATCTATCGTGCCTCTATGTCATATATATCATATCTTTCAATTTGTTTAATATCCCTGAATACAATTGCTAAAGTATCAAAAAAAAAAACCAAGTCAAGTCTCGTTTGTCTTGAACTGTTTCCAATCAATTTGACAACACTAGACTCTCAAGTAATTTTTCATTCTGTTACAGAACACAGTATCATTTTTCACTTGAGTTTTATCTCCATTTCTTTTAGAGGAATACTTATGTCATATGATTCATACCATCACATTAATCTAAACGTTAGAACCTGGTATGGACCATTTTTGATGCATGCTAATTATGTTGTCAGATTATTCTAGCTAATATCCATCGATTCAACCAAGTTTTTGTCTATTAAGAACTTAAGGTTATGTAAGCATTGACAATTCTGCATAACATGGTCTTACATAATTTCTAATCTCACTATATATATAGCGAGTTCTTACTGTGTCCTGTTACCCAACTGCCCCAGCTTAATAGAGGGTTGGTCCCCGCAAACATGTTTTACTATGCGTTAGAGTTAGAGTTATGCCAAGTTAGGCATATAACTTAGACATATTACTCTCTGATCTTTACTTGTTGTTTGAATGTATATTATGCATATAACATAGACATAGAGGTAGTAAAAAAGATAATTAAAAGTTTCAGTAAGACATCTCTTACAGCCGATTGTATTGAGTGTGTAGTTTAAGTTATTATCTTTGGTTAGCGTGCTGGCTAGCTGAACCTTAGGTATGGTATACTATCCTTCTTTCAAAGTAGTCTAGTCCTACAGATAGATTGGTTATATGTCGGACTACTCTACTTTTAAAATAGGGTAGTTTATCTAACCTAATTATGACTTCACGGTTCAGCTAGCAAGCAAGCTAACCAAAGATATTACATTTACCTAAACACTCAATGCAATCGGCTGTAACTGGGAAAACATTTTTCTCAGAGTTCCAGTTCAGAAGCGAAAACTTATCGTCACACTAAATTCTTATCAAGGTGGAACATAATAAAATAAGTTAACAAGGAATAACAGAAATGCATAACAAAAGTGTGCCAACAGGTCAAATTAACACGAGAGTATATATGAATAGGGATGTAGGGAAATTAAAATTAAAACCAGATGCTCCGCAGGGCGCAGCTATATACGACCGCAGAGGTTGAACCCTGAACAGTTGGGGCAAGTATGGACACAACATTTAAGCTGGATTCAGCTCTAAATTTGGATTGTGATTAAATAGTTGACACAGCATAGGTTACTGACACAGAATGAATGTGGTCTAATGAACTTAAAATATTTTTTTTGCCTTTGAGCAATTCACTATGCTGTTGAATATTAATCCTCTCAAAAAAATGTTTGAAGAAATTTTCTTTTTATTAATGAAATTTGAAATGAGAAAAATTTAACCCCCCTCCTCATTTTTTTTTTCACATCCCCCTTTCCCTTTTTTCAAAACTGATCTCAATTCAAATTCCTAATAGAGTTTGCAATAATAATTACTCATTTAAATACATCATAAAATATTAAAATGTAAAATAAAGTGCTTGTTATCACTGAATGGTAAAGATTGTTTTAATTTATCAGTTGGTAGTAAAAGTGAATATACATTGTATATTGTATAAAACAATGATTTAAGTTGATTCAACTACTATTCTGGACAAAGAAAGATAACTCCAATTGAAAATTTCTTGCTATTGCACAATATTGTGCAATTAGATATTTCTTGCTATTGCGCAATACTGTGCAATTGAAAATTGCTTGCTATTGCACAATACTGTGCAATTGAAGATTTCTTGCTATTGCTGAATACTGTGCAATTGAAAATTTCTTGCTATTGCACAATACTTAATATAATAATTTTGGATCCTGATTTGAACCAACTTGAAAACTGGGCCCATAATCAAAAATCTAATAAAATTGAGCATGGAAATGGGGAATGTGCCAAAGAGACAACAACCCGACCATAGAAAATCAAAGTGATGGAAATTACTCATGAAAAGATTAGAAGAGTAGTTTGAATTATTTCATATTAAGGTATGGTGGGGAAAAATGAACATTTATAAAGCATTGCATTTACAGCAGGTCTTTAGAAGGAAACTTGCTTTTCCAGTATGAGGATAAAATGAGCTCAAATTAAATAATATGGGTCTCTTAATTTGCACAATTTTATTTAAACTGCAGTTTATATCTTATCAAAATTATGTTGCCGGTTCTGAACATGTTTCAAAAAAACAAAAAAATTTCTAGTAAATATTACAAACTATCCTTGTAAGACATAAATCTGGACCAACAGCTTAAAACTTTAAAGTGTCAACAAAAAAAATGAAAAATGTTGTTTTGGGGCATTTTGTAAGTTGAAACAGAGGTTATATGGCATTAAAGATTAAAAGTTTTAGAGTGGCTTTTGATCTGAATTTTTAAAGTATTTTTCAACACAGGGCATTGAAAATGTACTTTTTCAACGTAAACCAATTAAAAAACTTATCTTATTGAAATGTGGATTCTTTCTTGATTGCAAAAATATATATTCACTTCTAATAAAAATTCAAATGACTAAAATAGACATAATGATTGATGGGAAATAAACTAATAAATAATGGTTTGTTATAATTAAAAGTTTTAAAATTTTAAAACTTTTTCAAGCCAATCAATTCCTGATAAAAATCAAAGCGCTGTAAGCACTGTAGGCAGTTAACCAAAAACCAAGGCAAACATAATTACGAAAACTGTGGCAATGTTGCTTCAACATTTTTTAAAGATTTAAAAGAACAAACATTAAACATTCATATATAATTGTACATTTATGTTCATTTAATGAATTAATTATTAAGGCAAATAATTCATATTTTATTAAGGTTTTCAATAGCAACGCACATGACCATTCGTGGTCATGAGTCTTTCATGAGTCAGCAGTGGTACAAATTTGCAATGATTGCAGTTCTTCTAGTTGATCGTAATTGTTCGTATTAGTTGACTGTTAGTAGTTCAAGATGACTTTAGTACGAGCTTGTAAAAGTATGAATGGACTTGCTTCCCTGGAAAGCAAACTGAGTTTGTGTTGTACAGTACAAAAGTTATGAGACACAAATCAGACAAATGTTTACTACTACAGGGATCAATGGTGAGGTCTGACTGACCTGTCCATAGTAAATGTAAACGACTCCCACCTTCACCCCAAATCAACGATGTCTAAGTTTGGAATAAAATGACAGGTGTTAGGGTCTAGCAAAGTGATATGCATATGTGTCACATATGAGATTGACCTTGTATGTCATTCAATTTTTTCTGAAATGACAAACAGGAATGAATATGGTTTAGGCGTTGGTATCTCAATCTTTTGCAAGTTTTAAAAACACACACAAGAGGGTGTGGGGTGACCCTAGGGACTATCCCTATTTTTCATTTGATTTTTTATATTGTCCCATATATGAATATAATTATATGGTTTATGGGTGGGGATCTCGGCCGTTATCAAGTTTTCCAACAGGAGGGGTGGGGGACCCCAGTGACTTCCCCTATATTTCATTTGATTTGTTAAATTGTCCAATACATGAATATATATGGTTGAGGGGTGGGGATAAAGGAAATAAAGATATGAATGAATGAATGTTTCTAAGTTATCAAACAGGAGTGGGTAGGGTGACCTTAAGGACCCTCCCTATATTTCATTTGATTAGTGCTCATACATGAATATATATGGTTTAATTTAAAGGTTGGGATCTCGACTCTTTCCAATTTCTTAATCAGGTGACTGCAGGGACTCCCCCTATATTTCATTTAATTTAGAGTTGGGGATCCCAACTGTTTCAAAGTTCTTCAACATGAGGGGTAGGGTGACAACAGGGACTTCCCCTATATTTCATTTGATTTGTTATATAGTCTTATACATGAGTATATATGGTAAAGGGGTGATGATCTCGAATGTTTCCAAGTTCTCAAACAGGAGGGGGTACAGTGACCATAGGGACCCCCTTATAATTCATTTGATTTGTAATATTGTCCCATACATAAATATATATATTGTTTAAGATTGTGGATCTCGACCATTATATATTCTCAAACAGAGTGGCCCCACGAACTCCACCTATATTTCATATGATTTGTTATATTGTCCCATACATGAATATATATATATAGTTTAGGGGTGGGGATCTTGTGCTTTACCAAGTTTTGGTCATTTTTGTCTCTTGTGGATAGTTGTCTCATTGGCAATCATACCACATCTTTTTTTTTTATATAAGAAACTTCCAGCTATTTTAACTGACCTATCAAAATTGAGAAGGAAAAAATACCCCTTGAAATTGCAGTAATATGTTCAACTTGAAAAGCATTTAACATGCATTACCAACATTTATCACTGATGAAAAAAAATTATACTGTTACCAGGAACATATATATTGTTAGATAAACTGTTCCCAGCTGTCACAATGTATTGGATTTTCACTTTAAAATTGGTGTACAAAATATTTTCTGCTTTTTCTTTCTTTTTCATATAAGTCTTTTGGTTTTTAATTCTAGTGTTTATATTTATTAACATGCATAGATGTATTTTGTAACCTGTCTGGATTTTTTTAGTAGCCAAGTCCGGGATTACCCTCATCCGCTTCCGGAATCGGATCCGATATTGTAATCTCGTGGCAGCCATTTTGGTTTCAATGTTGTTTTTGACAGATAGTGAGATACGATTTTACTCGGATTTACACATTATTTATCGGCGATTATAAAGCTAGCGGTAGAACAAATTGAACATGGCTGTCATGAATAGTAATCAAAGAGCTGATAGCTCTGAAGTGGAAGAAGGTGAATAAAAGGTAACTTGAATTACCATAAAAGCAGCCCCACTTACCCAGGCTGCTTTATTCCATTATCTTTAAAATGTATTTTTTTTTCTTCAAACAAGAAAAGGTCATAAGTACATGGATTTCCCATCCGTACACACATTTTCTATGTTCAGTTGACTATGAAAATTAGGTAAAATCTTTAATTTGGCAGTAATTAAGAAGATCATATCAAGAGGAACACATGTGTACTAAGTTTCAAGTTGATTGGATTTCAACTTCATCAAGAACTACCTCGACCATAAACTTTATAACCAGAAGCAGGACGGACGGACAGACTAGAAAACATATTGCCCATAAATGGAGCATAAAAATAGCAAGACTTGTTACATACCTGCCAACTTTTGAAAGTTCCCATATGGGTTTTTACTGCACAACAACAATTTTAAAGGTTACAATTTTTAGCGACGTATTTTGCAAGATCTGGATTGTCTAGAAAAAGTGTCATATTTGTATGATGAACTTACATGCCTTTTCCTTAAGTCTGGTTGCATGATTCTAGTTATATATTAAATCGGTAGAAAAAATATACATGAAGCTAGCAGACCAGGGTTTATTTTCCAAATTAAGAATATTAGATGCTTGTTGAAATTTCCAATTTTGAATTATGCAGATGGACCTTTAACAGGTTGGGAACAACACTCCAAATGAGGGTTACCTAACTGGAAGATCATCACAACCCACTGTCAAAAATGAGCACAAAAAAAGTCATTTATATTCATATTATTTGATGAAACTTTTCCCCAAGAACTATGCATCTATTAAGTACTGAATGGTCAAAACATCATGTTTTTTTATCGACATAAATTTTGTCGTAAATGTAACCAAATGATGTAGAAATTGTGTTTTTTCTTCAAATTTCCATCAAATTGTAATGTTTATAGTTCTAGACTCGTTAATAATAAGAAGAATCTGTTTCTTGTTTTGTTTTGTTTTGTTTTTGACAAATGATTGATCACTGCTTGCAAATGAATCATTATATTTATATATCTTATCTGTATATATTTTTGTTCATGTCTCCATCTCCGTATCATTTGTAAATGTATAGACAAATAAGAAAGAAATAAGCTACACATGTATATTTGCAACATCGTAAATTAATTAAAAAAAAATAACATACACTAACACTAGTACTGCATGGATTTTAAGCATTATGAAAGTCATATTTGTAGAAAGCTTATTAAAAAAGACTTAAAAACAGTGTAAAATGTCTTGCTATTTCTTAGCTTACACAATAAATTCTAATATGTACTAACATTTACAAATTTAAATTTCAAGATTTTACTAGGAATTAATCTAACTACTAGACCTTTTATTAGTCTAGTTGCACATATTGTATGTTAACTTCTAATCAGTTATAAACAAATTTATGATATAAACTTCAATTTAATCCTTGAAAGGAGGTCTAGATTGCTAAAATAATTTATAAATTTTAATTTTTTTATTTGTCCAAAATCACTTTAATTCATTTAATCAACATCCTTTTATGATTATTTGATTAAAATATTAATCATTTATAGTCTTTTTACAATTTACATTTTTAAAAGCAAAATAACTGAAAACAGGATAAAACAAAGGGAAGTAACAAAAAAGTATTTCAATATTCCTAATACACATCGTTTTGATAACACAACGGCAGTTAGCCGGAGGTAAACATCGTTGATTACCAGTATGTTTGACACCCAAGCTGTCAAGTGAAGCCATATAATTATACATCTTCTTTGATGTTCAGGTAAAATTTAACACAGGTGTCAATTACACCCGTACAGTAGTAAGAAATGATCAAATATAGCGTCTGAAAAATTTCATACACGGGAGTTTTTTCTCCTTAACGGGAGGTTCACATGTACAGTACTACCTGTGACATTATCTTATTCATGGTGGCCATAAAAATTATGTTCACCATGGTGGCCCTATATGTCCATCATTATACCCCCTGTCGCTTAATTAATACACAAGGTATTAATCAAAAACTAGTCAAGGGTAAAGGGAAATCTTGACTGCATTGAAGTGTTAAAATTATATAACTTACAGGTCATGTGTCTCAGGTAAAATATACATATATGTGTGTTTGTGAAATTTAATTACTGTGATTATGACAAGAAAATTCAAAAATAAAATAAAATAATATAAATAGTTGAATAAATAGCTGATTTTTTTTTTTAATTTGACTCATGACTATTTGTTTTGACATTATACCTTTCTAATCAATTTAAGCTATTTTTTACATGTACTTTATGATAAGTGAAGAATAAATGAATATCATCTTCCAAATGCCTGCCTTTTTCTATTGAAAAGTTGTTTCTCAAATTAATTTTCTTAAATCAAAATGATTTATATTTAAATCATAGTAGCCATGGTAGATAGACTTATCTGCATTCAATACTGTTTTACAAATTTAAAGATTGTCTTTAGAACTTATTCTAAATAAAATTTAGGCAATTCCTTATTTCTCTATTGAAGAAATATATTCAAAATATTCATTAATTCAACAAAATTTGATAATATTTGTTTTGTCATATAAACATATGGTATTTAGTTTGTGACAAAAAAAAACAAACAAATAAAAACACAATTATAATGGCAATGCAAAGAATTAACAATTCTATAAGAAATTAAAACACATGGATTTTTTTTAGGTTTCTGCCCTCAGTTCTAATAATGACTATTTTATAAGGGAGCCAATATTTTCAACATATTCATGTAATAAAGGTTTAGCATTTCTTTCACTTTTTGTTCTTGGGTAAGAGACATTATTATGAGAAGGTAAACAATTTTCAAATAGATTATCTTAAGTTATTTTGTTAATTTTACAATTAAGGAAGGAGTGGTCTTCATTGTCCAGCAAGTGGCGAAGTTTACATATTCTATCTTTTCTAGGAATTTTATATTGTCCACTATTTTCTATTTCTAAGTTATGACCACTAACTCTCTATGTGACACATTTGAGTATACAGTTTTTACCAAAGTTTTTATTCTTAAATCTATTTTCAAAAATGTTCTTATATTTTTCTTTAAATTGATTTTTCATCAAGGGTTTTAATGTCTTAATTCATTGAAGTCTCTGAAATTGTTAACTTTATCTAAAAGACCTGGGTTTAGGGAAATATTTGCAAATGTATACCAAGAATATGTATCATACCAGTCCAGCACTTCCAACAATATAAATGTACACAGAAAAAAATGATTTAATTAATAGACCATAAAAGTGTAACCATCTATATAAGTGTATTTTGTCAAATTTTGGCTTTTAACTGACAGATTTTAGCTAAACTGAAGATGCCATATTTAATAAGTTCACATTTGTTTAAAAAAGGCAAAAGAAGACAGTTTTTTTCTTTAAATATTTTTTTGGAAAATAACTCTCTTCAACATGTCCATTACGTTAACTCCTGATTTCAGATTTAAAAAAAAAGATAGACAAAACTAGTTTTTCCTATTAAAATCATATAATGATATTTGTAGTTTTCCTGAATAATGGATGTTATAAAAATTTATTATAAGAGGATTGATATATTGTCTGATCATTTTATAATGTTAAGAAACAGGCTTGCTAAAAATTACTTCCTTCATGGTTTCTTTAAAAATATCATTTGCTTGATTATTAGTTATTATTAAAATGATAATTCATTAAATAATGCAATCTTTGATATTTTATTGTCTTTTTGCTTCTCAAGATTCTTACTAAGGAGACTTTAAAAGAATTTTAAAGAAACAAAATCATACAAAAATTAATAAGAACAAATTAAAAAAAAAAAATGAGTTTGAATAAATTCAAAAGACAGAAAAATCAAAAATAATATTAATTAACAAAGACTAAAACAATGTCTTATTCTACATTTTCAAAAAAAGGTGAAATGTCAATTTTGAAAGAAACCTAAGTTACCTGTACAGGTAAATTTTAAAGAAACATACAAGTTGAAAACTTCAACCCTGATTGATTACAACAGGTAACATTATTAGATAAAACATCAACCCCCAATAAATGGCCAACATCTCAAAATTGAATACCCCAATAAATGGCCACCATTGGATGTTGACCATGCAACAGGGTGGACATAATTAAGAGAATGTCACAGGCTGTACTGTATGTTACGAAGGGCATCTAATTCACATGACAAAGGAAAACCATGAATAAAGACAACACTTTATATATCCTTTTATTTATATAAAAACAAAATCTTCTTGTATGCAGGATTGCAAATTCGTAACTTCAAGGGCGAACTTCTAAACAGGGCGAGTTGTCCCGATACCAAATTCACACATGCGTAATACAAATATCTACAGTGAAAACATCCTGTTACATGTAAACAAATAACGTTCATGTGGATGAGATGAAATCTAATAATTTACATAAATAAAAGGGTTATATTTACGATAGTGATTGTTTTACAATCATAATTTACAAATTAAATGATTCAGATGCCTAATCATGTGTAAAAATCGGTGTCAGGAATCTAAGTTGTTTTGAAATTGTAATACACGAAATGAATGCGGCATACGGAGACTCAATGCAAATGGTCGGCCCCTTAAGTCTTCAGAAGACTTGACGTCTTCTTCCACTAATGATGAATATAAGTTTGAGATCGTTTATTAGGAAACTTTGGTAAAAATGTTTGCAAAGTTATTTTTTTATATTATTTCAAGGTCCGTCGGGCATGTCGTGCGTAGCTAGTAACAAAGTAGAAAGTCCGACTGCAAAAGTGGAAGGTCACAGACCTTGGACCACCGCTAATTTAAGAGGGGGGGCAAGGGGGGTCCCCATAACAGCAAAACAGTGAATTGATTTGGTGGAAAACAGATAACAAGGAATTGAAAAGGGATAATAACAGATAACAGTAAATGAAATATGAAAATAAATCTGCCCAGGACCAATCCAGTAGATGACTCGTAGATCTTAGTATATAACTTGTGGTATGGACCTAGAAAATTTTAAATAAGTTATAGTATGATTGTTGAATTTTTCTGAACGAAATTACTTGTTTCTGTTTTTGATATAGGGATATTTTTAATCTAGGGAATTTGAGGGATCAATTGTTAATGATTTAGGTTTTTTTTATTTAATTTTTGAAAATAGTGCAGCCAGTGACAATTTATTATCAATTTGATTTTTAGATTTTTTTTCTTCTGAAAAGCAATATATCAGATCAGTTGAGACAGGACATGTAACTGAAACACGCATGCCAGTTATGGTTCTTCTGATAATAGAAATTGCCTCAAGTGACAATTCTGATGGTATAATAGAATTTGCACCTAGTGAAAATTTGGATGACATCAAGTGAAACACCAATCATGCCTCTTATGTGAAATTATAGAATATGGAAAATTTGGGTACAGCATGGTGGAAGCTGTAGGATTTTACAAAGGGTATTTATCGAAAAATTAAACTGAAGACACATCTTTATTTGCAACAATGGTTTCAGAGCTTCAATTTTCGCCATGTGAAGCAGTTAAAAAACTGGTGGTCAGGGTCGTCTTTCATGTAAATGAAAAGAGAGGGAGTAGCACTTATAATATAAATGCTAAAAGAAAAAGATGTTGTATAATTTCAAAAGCCATAATTCAAACCCATGCCACTTAGTAATGTAAAATAATTCAAAGGAGAAAACTAACTGCCTAATTTATCCACAAAATAGTGAACGAGAAACTTAGTAACACAGTAACAAACTACAACCACTGAATCCAGGCTCCTGACTTGGAAGTAGGCACATACAGAATGTGATTGCGTCAACGTTAGCATGCTAGTTGGTGTCCAATCCTCCCCTAATCAGGGACAGTGGTGTAACAGTATATCATAAAGATTATTATGTGGTCATTGAATAAAAATAATCTATAGGGTGTACCAATGCTTTTTGTATAACAAAATCCATACTATAAGTTATTGTACAAGTAATAAGTGAATTATAATTTGTACAAAATGCTACATGTTCACAGACAATGGAATTTAATACAAAGTATAATAATAATATATACTGGAATGGTCCTGGGTCCAATTGATTTTAATATGTTTATGTGATGTATGTTACTGAAATTCTTCTGCAAATACAGGGCCACCCGATATTACCAGAAGAAAGACCCCAATAGATATACATTGTAAGAAGATGTGGAAAACGTGCCAATGAGACTATCATCCATTCAAATCACAATTTTCAATTATCTTCAAATTCTACGGAAGATTGGCTGTCAAATTGCTAACATTCCAGTTTTCAATAACAGTTAACAGCAAATACATTCTCACAATAACAGATAACAAAATAGATAATAGTTCTATAACAGCTAACAAAGAATAAGTCAATAACAGCTAACAGTAAATATATTTTCAGAATAACAGATAACAAAGAATTAAAATGCCCAATAACAGCATAACAGTTAAACCCCTTGCCCCCCCTCATTTAAACCCCTGCGTCCAAATTGAAAAGATATGAAAATTTCGTCTTCTTTTAAATTCAAAATTGCCGCCAACAGTTGAACTTATATACGTAGTTGACTACGTATTGTCGACAAACAATATTCCTACGACTTTTGCAATTTGGGAAATCTTAACTACTTGTCTTTAGAGATTTTCGGCGATTAGATATTTCATACATTTGTTCTTTGACATCTTAGCCAAAAGCTCAGAGGATAATAAACTACATAAGGATTCCTAATGTGCTCTACTTCCTATGTGCAACTTCAAAACTTTTGGGAAAATCGACGATCATTTATGGTTTTTCTGGTCATATTTTTTGTAATTCAGAATGAAAAGTATAAAAAAAACTGTCCAATAAGTTACAAATAATATAGTAGCCAGCTAGATTATAACAATGGCACGTATTTCAGCATTTATTGGGTAGCACACAAATCCAGAGTGCTCGCATAAGGCAGCTTAACTGCCTAAAAAGTGTACTAATTTAATTGTTGATTGATTACAGATGATTATTGGAAATTTATCAAGTAAATTCTAGACCTTACTTGAATACCTTTTATTTATTCATATTTCATTTTTTTTAAAGATTTTGTTAATCCATTAATCATTCATCTTTCAGATATAATTTACAGAATCACTTTATGTAATGTAGATCAAAAGTAATTGGCAATAAATAAATCTAACATCCTTATAAATATCAAACATCTAATATACACATTTGTGTATTCAATTATGAGGTCAAATACTTGTGTATTAAGAATTATATTGAGTGGTCTATATAATTATGTAAGACTGAGGTTGATAGGTAATGTGGTCAATTTGATTGTCAGTTTAGGAGGTGGGGCATTGTAGTTAAAGTTCCACCTTGTCTCTAATTGTTTAGTAATAATGACAGTTGTCAATCATACTAGTTGAATCAATACCCAGTTACCTAATCAAAATGTTTTTCAAAAAGCCTGCACATCAACACACCTTAATGACATACATTCTCTTAAATGAATACTCCAAAAATATACCCAGTTTTTTTTCAGTTTATATGTGTATTATGTGCACATACATCAGAACCATAGGGAACTATATTTCAGTGTGAATACATTTAGTAACAGTAGCTAACCTGTCCTGTTGTTAGGGAGGCCGGTGCCTAAGTAAAGATTTAGAACAAGTTCTAATCTTTCCAAAAACAACAGCAGAAGGTCACCAACAGGTCTTCAATGTAGCGAGAAATTCCCGCACCCGGAGGCGTCCTTCAACTGGCCCCTAAACAAATATATACTAGTTCAGTGATAATGAACGCCATACTAATTTCCAAATTGTACACAAGAAACTAAAATTAAAATAATACAAGACTAACAAAGGCCAGAGGCTCCTGACTTGGGACAGGCGCAAACATGCGGCGGGGTTAAACATGTTTGTGAGATCTCAACCCTCTCCCTATATCTCTAGCCAATGTAGAAAAGTAAACGCATAACAATACGCACATTAAAATTCAGTTCAAGAGAAGTCCGAGTCTGATGTCAGAAGATGTAACCAAAGAAAATAAACAAAATGACAATAATACATAAATAACAACAGACTACTAGCAGTTAACTGACATGCCAGCTCCAGACTTCAATTAAACTGACTGAAAGATTATGATTTCATCATATGAACATCAGGCACAATCCTTCCCGTTAGAGGTTTAGTATCATACCATCATAACATATATGAGAAGAACATAAACCGTGTCATGCCAACAACTGGTTTTTGAATCAATGTGTTTAGTTCCGATGCAAAGACCCTATAAATGAATCAATATTAACGCCAAAATATGCAATCTTTAATGACCTGACAACAGTATCGTAACTATATCCCTTCTTAATAAGTCTATTCAAAGGTTTTGTTAGTTTTTGAGGTGAATACTGACACCTTTGTGCTTTATAAAGAATATTTCCATAAAAAATTGGATGTGAAATACCTGAACGTTTAAGAAGTCTGCATGTTGAGCTATATTTACGAATAATGTCCTTATACCGATGATAAAATTTAGTAAATGTTTTGACTAGTTTGTGATATCGAAAACCCTGGTGTAATAATTTTTCAGTAATACATAAATTTCTCTCGTTAAAATCTAAAACATTGTTACATACACGAGCGAATCGTACAAGTTGAGATATATAAATACCGTAAGATGGTGACAAGGGAACGCCACAATCTAAAAATGGATAATTAACGATAGGAAATGAAAAATCATCTCTTTTGTCATAAATTTTAGTATTCAGCTTTCCGTTAGTGATACAGATATCAAGATCGAGGAAAGGGCAGTGGTCATTGTTAGTATTAGCTTTATTTAAAGTAAGTTCAACAGGATAAATTTCTTTAATATACATACTGAAGTCGTCATTATTGAGAGCCAAAATATCATCCAAATATCTAAAAGTATTATTAAATTTGTTTATCAGATGTTGTTTCAATGGGTCTTTGCTTATTTTTGTCATAAATTTTAACTCGTAGCAATACAAAAACAGGTCCGCAATAAGTGGTGCACAGTTAGTCCCCATTGGAATTCCGATAATCTGACGATATACGGAATCCCAAAAGCGAACAAAAATGTTATCTAGTAAAAATTCAAGGGCATATATAGTATCAAAGCATGTCCAATTGACATAGTTTTTTTGTTTATTGCTACTAAAAAATGACCTAAAAGAGTTTGAACATATATATTCACATTCTGACTTTTTAAATGCCCATTTAATTAGGTGTGTGATTTTTTTCTTAATGAGAATGTGAGGCAATGTGGTATACAGGGTAGAAAAATCAAAACTTTGAACAGATTTACAATCAATCAATCTAAGTATATGTTTAGATTCAGCATATCAAAAAAGCCCAAGAACTCAATTTTTGTAAAAATCAAACTTAGTTTAATTTTGGACCCTTTGGACTTTAATGTAGACCAATTTGAAAACGGGAACAAAATTTAAGAATCTACATACACGGTTAGATTTGGCATATCAAAGAACCCCAATTATTCATTTTTTGATGAAATCAAACAAAGTTCAATTTTGGACCAACTTGAAAACTGGGCCAATAATCAAAAATCTAAGTACATTTTTAGATTCAGCATATCAAAGAACCCCAAGGATTCAATTTTTGTTAAAATCAAACCAGTTTAATTTTGGACCCTTTGGACCTTAATGTAGTCCAATTTGAAAACGGAACCAAAAATTAAGAATCTACACGCACAGTTAGATTCGGCATATCAAAGAACCCCAATTATTCAATTTTTGATGAAATCAAACAAAGTTCAATTTTGGACCCTTTGGGCTCCTTATTCCTAAACTGTTGGGACCAAAACTCCCCAAATCAAACCCAACCTTCCTTTTATGGTCATAAACCTTGTGTTTAAATTTCATAGATTTCTATTTACTTATACTAAAGTTATGGTGCGAAAACCAAGAATAATGCTTATTTGGGCCCCTTTTTGGCCCCTTATTCCTAAACTGTTGGGACCTCAACTCCACAAATCAATCCCAACCTTCCTTTTGTGGTCATAAACCTTGTGTTTAAATTTCATTGATTTCTATTTACTTATACTAAAGTTATTGTGAGAAAACCAAAAATAATGCTTATTTGGGCCCTTTTTTGGCCCCTAATTCCTAAATTGTTGGAACCAAAACTCAAAAAAATCAATCCAAACCTTCCTTTAGTGGTCATAAACCTTGTGTTAAAATTTCATAGATTTCTATTTACTTAAACTAAAGTTATAGTGGGAAAACCAAGAAAATGCTTATTTTGGCCCTTTTTGGCCCCTAGTTCCTAAAATGTTGGGACCAAAACTCCCAAAATCAATCCCAACCTTCCCTTTGTGGTCATAAACCTTGTTGTAAATTTCATAGATTTCTATTCACTTTTACTAAAGTTAGAGTGCGAAAACTAAAAGTTTTCGGACGACGACGATAACGACAACGTGATACCGATATACGACCAAATTTTTTTCAATTTGTCGTATAAAAAAAAATATTTTTGGCTTTTAAAAGTGAATTATTATTTCACTTTCATTAATAATTGAACGAAAAAAAACATACTTTAGATTTTTTATATATCTCGTAGCTAGTGCCCCTTTAGGGAAAACTGAAGTTGGAGAATCATCTGAATGAAAACAAACTTAGGGATTCACGAAGGTACAGACCAACAAGGGTATAAACTTAAAGCACTCTCCGATACTGTGGGGGCATAAAGTGGAGGTGAATGGTACTAGTACTTCCCAACAACAAAAAGACACCCAAGTACACTCAGTTTCTAACAGCTATTATACTCAGTTACTGACAGCTTTTATACTCAGTTACTGACAGCTAGTATACTCAGTAACTGACAGCTAGTATAGTCGTTACTGACAGCTAGTATACTCACAGTTACCAACAGCTAGTATACTCACAGTTACTGACAGCTAGTATAATGCAAGATTGTATAAAGCCCTCTCAACATTGATTTGGTTATTTGATTTGTTTGATTGCTGTCTTAAAAAAGAATACCAATCATTTCCTTTAATTCATAATAATCATAAGATTAAAGCATACCGAAAAAAGTTGCAGAAAACTTAAGTGCAACAGACTGATAGGTAAAAAGACAAGAGAGATGGAGAGCAAAACTTTATTCCTTAAAGACTATAGACCGCTGGGAAATGATGCAAACTTAGTACTGTGAACAACAACTAACTGGTAAGAGCAATAGTTTTAAACTATAGTCCTGAAAGATTAGAGACCGCTTGGAAATGCAATTTGAATTATTTGTGATGTTTAATTAAGTTTAAACCGCTGCATTTTTGTGCCTGTATGGAGGCAGGAGCCTCTAGTCTTTGTTAGTTGTGTATGATTTTTAATTTCAGTTTCTTTTATATATTTTAGAGTTGAGGATGACATCCATTATCACTGAACAAGTACACATTTTTGTTTAGGGGCCAGCTGAAGAACACCTCCAAGTGCAGGAATTTCTCGCTGCATTGAAGACCCATTGGTGGACCTCAGCTATTTTCTGCTCTTTGGTCGGGTTGTTGGCTCTTTGACACATTCCCCACTTCCATTCTAAATTTAATTAGTACAACATGTACTGTGAACAATGCCTGACTTGTATGTTTATATACAACTACAAAGACTTCATATGTTAAACATGTAATCATGGTAATATGAGTTGTAATATATAAATATCACAGGTTTTTACAGTATAAAGCTACAATGTCAATCCATTTTGAAAAGTTCTGATGTTATGACTATCCATGGACTGTCTGGTCTTCAATATCTCTGTAGATAACTTCAACCCCAAAGTATACTGTAATGAAACATAAAAAGTTATTCAATACATCATGTATATGTTCAATTATCACACTTTTCTAATTGAAAATTTTCTGCTATTTAGTATAATTCATTATGTGTATTTTAATTTTAGAAATGATCGTATCTAATAACATGGAGTTATTGGAGTTAGTTTCACAAAAAAACTTACTACTAAGATTGGTCTTAAGTCATGAACAAATCAGTATACTTACGATCACACTTAGTTGTAAGTTTTTTTGTGAAATAGACTCATGAATATTAAGAGATATGTTCCATAGTTGTTTCATTTCAATGTTTTCAATATTTACATGGATAATGGAGGAAACTTATTTATACAAAATAGATGCTGATTGCTTTAGATGTACACATAACATATATAGGGTTGTTAACATCAACATTTTTCATAATAATAAATCAAACATTTTTTACCCAACTATTTTAATACTTGGATAATCTTTCAACAGATTAACAGGTTTACAGGTATAAAGTTGATGGTCAAAGACAATGTCTGCAGTGCTTTAAAAATGCATGGTTGTATAATATGATGTATTGGATTTTTTGAATAATATTTAGTATGGCATCCTTTCCTAAATCAATATGTAAACTTCATGTTTGCATGTTGCTGGTACAACCAGTTTGGAACAGAACAGAATTTCAAAGTCATTGAATCAGCATTTTGTTTTAAAATACAAATGTACTACCAAGTCTTATGCTTACAGCCACCATTGTCCACACAATATTTACATGGTTAAGTTAAGTAAAGCTGAAAAACTAAATCAGCAACATAGATCAGCTAACGTCATATACCACTGTTCAAGGAGTTCATATTTTAAACACCTTGTAAATCATGTTGACTTAAGTTTATCTGTCATTCTAATTGTATCAGTGAGGTTATTAATTATGTACAAGTGGAATGTTTTCATTGTTTATCAACAAAATAATATACTGGTCCTTTTCATTTAGTACCATGTGAATATATACTAAATTTAACATTGTTATCTTTGATTTCAGAACACATTTCTATCAAATTAATCCACATTGTAAAAGTCTGATTAACAGGTAAAGGTGTTTTATAACAATCTGCCTGAGAATAAGGCACTTGGTGAAATTGTGACAAACAAAAACTTGCTCAGCTTTACATAAATTGAAGTTCAGAATGTTAATTGGTATACTGTTTGTTTCCTTTCCCTGTTCTGGTAATTTAAGATATCATTTGGTTTAAAAACACTAGAAAATAACAATTAAGGGGAGATAACCTGTAATTTGCTATCATTCTAACCAATATATATCTAAATATTTGTTGAATTACCCGACATGCAGATACGAGAAAGTAACTCAGGTCACTATAACATTTAACAAACTTAATTCTATAATTCTTATTTCATGTACATGTAACAGATATAGAGCTGTCACAAATTAGTTTTAGATAGTGGAAGATTAAGTCTAATAAGAATTGGAATTCTACCAGTAGATTAAAATGGACCCCTTACATCATGTACACGCTCTACAAAATCAATTTCAGTTTAATCAATTGTGTCATAGTGTTAACATGTCAGAAATATGTAATTAGCAGGGTATTTTTTTCCATCAAATTTCTTAGTTTTTATGAAGGATTAGTTATATAATGGATTCTGGGTACAATCTTTGAACTGCATACAGCTGATGTACATTATTTATTAGTTTATACTTTAGATGTACAATATATGATATATAACAAGTCTTACCACCACATCCATCATACTAAAAATTTATATAAATTGCTTGTTTTGAATGTATATATTTAAAAAAATGATCATTCAAATCTATTTGATCATCCCATAGTTTATAACAACTAACCTTGCTAATTCTAATGGAGGCATTCCTTCATCAGCACCTCTCTTGAATCCTAAGAAAAAGAATAATAAAACAAGTTGCATTAATACAGTAAGTTACTAACTATGGTTACTTAACTATAGGTGAACAATGATTAATGCATACATGTCATGGCCATGTTAATTTTAAACTAACTTGAGAAAAAGAAATGTTAAAACTTTTTTATACAGATATGATCATGGATATAAAAAAAACTGAAACAAGTCAGAGATTATCTGTTCCCTAACTTTCCTTTGATATATTTTTTATATGTATATTAACATGGGATATGTCTGAAATAATAGAAAAACAAAAGATTTTGGGTTTCCATCCCTGTCAAAAAATATCACTACTTACATACCAAAAAAAGCAAAGGCATTTTCTAACCAATGCACATAATAAGTCATGCATTACATGAGGGTCTTGATTGGGGGTCTATAATTGTAAGTCATTTTTCTCTATTCAGACTTTTATTTATATTTCTAGACCATTATATTATGAATCTCTATTGTTTTTGTTTCTCTAAATCCCATTAAATATCGACTCAGGGACAGTAAAAGAGAAACAACAAAAACCAAAATGTGTTATTATTGGTCCTGAAAACAAACAGAAATCTAACTTTGTTAACCAGAAATTGATGCTAGCAATAATTATTTGAAACTTCTAAAAATCACGAAAAGAATATTTTGACGAATCGCAGTAAAATTTAACCAATTTGAAGCAAACGGAAGCAGTAAATTACTATTTGACGCCCGACAGTTAAGGGCATTACTACCCTCATACATATCGATAAAAGATCTTGCCATAGACTGTCTAGGGTATGATAGACAGAAATCAAAGCGCTGTAAGCGCTGAAGGCAGTTAACCAAAAACCAAGGCAACCGTAATTATGAAAACTGTGGCAATGTTGCCTCAACATTAAACATTCATATATAGTACATTCATGTTTATCTAATGATTTATTTATTAAGGCAAATAATTTATATGTTATCAAGGTTTCAAAAGCAAAGCATATATCAATGTATATTTTTTTATGGTGAGTCTGCAGTGGTACAAGTTCCCAATGATTGCAGTTGTTCTACTTGGTAGTTAACCTTGGTTTTATTTGACTGCTAGAAGTTCAATTTGACATAGTATGAACATGTAATAGTATGAATGGACTGGTTTCCCTGGAAAGAAAACTGAGTTTGTGTTCTGTAGTACAAAAGTTATGAGACACGAATCAGACAAATGTTCACTACAACAGGGATCAAAGATGAGGTCTGACTGACTTGCCCATATATAGTAAATGTAAATGATTTGTTATTTTGTCCCATACATATGAATATATATAATTTAGGGGTGGGGATCTCAACGGTTTTCAAGTTCTCAAACAGGTAGGGGTAGGCAGAGGATTTAGGGGGCAGGGGGCCAGGCCCCCCTTTTTGGGAAAAAATTTGGTTGCTTATATAGGGAATCACTGAAGCGTGACTGAAGCGGGCCCCTCTTAGGTCAGTCAGTGGGCCCCACTTATGAAAATTTCTGGATCTGCCACTGGGGGTAGGGTGACCCTAGGGACTTCCCCTACATTTCATTTTATTTGTTATATTGTCCCATACATGAATATATATGGTTTAGGGGTGGGGATCTCATTGGTTTCCAAGTTCTCAAACAGGAAGGGTAGGGTGACCCAAGGGACTCCCCCTATATTTCATTTAATTAGTTATATTGATCCATACATGAATATATATTGTTTTGGTGTGGGGGATCTCGACCGTTTCCAAGTTCTCAAACAGGAGGGTTGGGATGACCACAGGGACTTCCCTTATATTTCATTTGATTTGTTATATTGTCCCATACATGAGTATATATGGTTTAGGGGTAAGGATCTTGACCATTTCCAAGTTCTCAAACAGGAGGGTGAACAGTGACCTCAGGGACTCCCCCTATCTTTCATCTGATTTGTTATATTGTCCCATACATGAATATATATGGTTTAGGGATGGGGATCTCGATCCATTTTTAAATTCTAAAACAGGAGGGGTGGGGTGACCCCTAGCGACTCTTCCTATATTTCATTTGATTTTTCATATCGTCACAAACATGAATATATATGGTTAAGAGGTGTGGATCCTGACCGTTTCCAAGATCTCAAACAGGAGGGGGTGGGGTAACTCCAGGGACTCCCCCTATATTTCATTTTTTATTTATTATATTGTCCTATACTTGAATATATGCAGGGGAGGATTCAGACGGGGGAGGGTTGCGGGCTTGCACCCCCCCTTAAATTTGCAAAGCATGGGTTGTTCTCAGCTTAATAAAGAAAATTCCGATAATTTTAACCTAAAATCCTGGATCTGCCCCTCATATGGTTTAGAGGTGGGGAGCTCGACCGTTTCCAAGTTATCAAACAGGAGGGGTAGAGTGGCCCAAAGAATGCCACCTATATATCATATGATTTACTTACATTAAGGTATATGTAATATAGTTGCATTATTTGTGAAAATAAAGAATGAAACTTTCAGCTACTTTAATTGACCCTTCAAAATTGAGAAAAAAACAAATAACCCCTCGAAATCGCAGTAATATGTTTACACTTTAAAAGCATCTCACATGCATTATCATCATTTATCATTTATAAAGAAAATTTAGACTGTGACCATGAACATGTATATTGTTAGATATACTGTTCCCAGCTGGCACGTTGTATTGGATTTTTAAATTAAAATTTATCAAAAAGTAATTTTTAGTTTCTGAATAAAATATTTTTCTGCTTTTTCTTTCTTTTACATATATCTTTTGGTTTACAATACTAGTGTTTATTTTCATTTACCATGCATAGATGTATTTTTCAACTGCTTAGATTTATTTTGTAAATGATCGTCAAACCCGGAATTACCCTTATCCGCTCCCGGAATCGGATCCGATTTTGTAAAATTTTGTCTTCACGGCCGCCATTGTTATGTGTTTACAATGTTGTTTTTGTCAATCAGATACGATTTTACTCGAATTTATACAATATTTGTCGGCGATTTTCTGTATAAAGCTAGCGGTTGAACAAAATGAACATCGCCGTCATGAATAATAATGATAAAAATAAGTTTTTAGCTCGTTTAATTGGAGACTTTGGTGAACATGGTGAAAAGGTTTGCAAAGTAAATTCTTATTTTCTTTCAAATGTAAGGCGACTACGTCGGGCGTAGCTAGAAACCAACTATCCTAGTCGAAGTTCCGCTTGCAAAAGTGGAAGGTCTCGGACCACCGCTAATTTGCACACCTGCCTCCAAATTGAAAAGCTACGAAAATTTCTTTTTCTAATTTGAAATTGCCGCCAACAGCATGAACAGTTGAATTATATAATAGACTACTGATGTAGTTGTACTACGTATTGATGACAAATAATATTCCTACGACTTTTGTCATTTGGGAAATCTAAACTGCTTGTCTTAAGAGATTTTCGGCGATTAAATATTTCATACAATTGTTCTTTGACATCTTAGCTAAAAGCACAAGTCATAATGAACTACACAAGGATTTTTAATAAGCACTACTTCCTATGTGTAACTTTAAAACTTTTGGATAAATCGACGATCATTTACGGTTTTTCTGGTCATTTTTTTTGTAATCCAGAATAAAAAGTATTAAAAAAGTGTTCAATTAGTTATATATAACATAGTAACAAGCTAGATAATAACAATGGCAAGTATTTCAGGATTTATTGGGTAGAACAAAAATCTAGGGTGCTCGCATAATGCAGCTTAACTGCATAAAAAGTGCCCTAGTTAGTAATAAACTACCAAATGAAATAAAATGTTGTGAAAACCTGGACACTTTTAAACAAAAATGTGTTGATTTCTTGACTATAAATGATTTATAACAACTTACTCAAATATTCTAATGATTTGTATGTTATGTATATATATTTGTAGAGTTGTCACTGACTCAGACGTACTTATAAATATAATTATTTTCTGTGACTGTATATTACATTAATTTGTAGGATCCTTTACTATAGATAATTTAGCTGATCTGTAACAATAACATCTTCATGCCTCATATATCATGTACTGTAGTACGCCGCTAGATTAAAACTGACGAGGAAAGGTAACACACGGCCAGCGAAAGCTCTTTTTTGAGAGCCCAGGTGGTCGTGTGGTCTAGCGGGACGGCTGCAGTGCAGGCGATTTGGTGTCACGATATCACAGTGGCATGGGTTCGAATCCCGGCGAGGGAAGAACCAAAAATTTGCGAAATCAAATTTACAGATCTAACATTGTTGGGTTGATGTTTAGACGAGTTGTATATATATGAATTTATTTTTCTCTTGTTCTAGACAGTTTATAGTAAGAATGAATAGTGCATTTACATAATATGTTAGAAACTGTAAGCTTTGTAATATTGTGAGGGCCTCAAGGTAGATTAGTGAAAGCTAATTGAGTCACCCTCTTTAAATAAAGCCATTACTTACATGTACTTACTTACTTACTTACAAGTTCTGAGAGGAGTGCTATAGTTAAAATCAGCACTATAAATCTAACTGACCTATTGACGATTTTGTTTTTTTTTATTTCTAAAACCTAAATTACCCATATATAAAACTGTTGGAATGAATCCATATTGAAATGTTACTCTAACAAGTTTAAGAACAGAGGAAAGTCTCTTTTTAGCTTCTGGACTCATGTCTGCCATAGCTTTACTTTTAAGGTTAATGTTGAAATAACGTACAATTTCATTGGTTAAAAGTTTCTTTCAACCAATCAAAACCAGCCTTTCATCTGACAACAAAAATGTCTGCGCCCATGCACAACGATTTTTCAATGATTTCAAGGTCTTTTTATGCTTTATCATTCTTATCATTACTCTTTTATTGCAAATTTCTAAGCATCTTTAAAATATTAAGTAAAATTATCATTAACGACCTTATGAAAAAGAGAGAAAGTATACTATTTGCAGAAAAACGTCTATTCCATTCGGAATACACAAGTTTTTACGTAATAAAACCTGACCTTGAGAAAACATTCGTATGCCCCCGGTTTTTTCCTTGTCTAGTGCTAAGCCCACAGAGAAACCTCGTAAAAACAAATAATGTATAAAATACGAAATGTCACTGGCCGGTTTCTATGCAGACAAACATTACAGGTATATTTGAACCTTGAAAAAAGAAATCAAGAGAATGCCACTTCCATGAAAACAGTTTAAACTCGAAAAGACTCACACAACTTCACAAGTGAAGAGTGAAGAGGTTTATAGCTTAGAGAAACTTGAGCTGTAAAGACATTTCGGCCCTGGCATATTTTGTTTCGGACATTAACGTCTGCAGCCCTGTCATTTCATACTTACTTTCATTGTACTAAAAAAAACCAGGCTTCCCTCTACATGGTGTCTGTCACTGCGTCTCTCTGTCCTGTCTGGTTAGCGCTTTCATGTGTGCAATTCTTGCAAGATTTTTATTAACAGTATATCATCTAGGTTTATATCAGCAATGTCATGGATGAGTAGAAAAATCAGTGCCAATCAATTACTTTTTTATACGCCCGTTTAGTGTATTATGGTATACCGTCATGACCCTTGGCGTTGTCCGTATGTCTGTCTGTCCATCGTCAACATGTCGGACATTTCATGTAACTCCAAAACGCTTTACCCAATTTGCATAAAACTTAGTGAATTGCATTTTTCTATTGATGTTGGCTCCCTTTTGTTATTTCATAAATTTTATATTTTAGGTTTCAGAGAGGGGTTTAATTCATTAATAGAGTGTGTGGGTTTTTTTTATCTATTGACACAAGCTCCCTTTCAAATTTTGATTGTGCATTTCCAAGTTTAGTTATGGCAGGAACATACTGTTCCCAGGTTATGGGGTTTTATTCATTAAAAAAAGGAGGATTTTCTAGTTTTCAGACGTACATTACTTTTATAGCGCTTTGAGCAGTTTTCAATAAACATTTTTGCCTGTCTATTAAGATAACTTCCCTTTAGTTTTTCATAAATTTCTGATATATGACATTGAGAAGTTATTGCACTTTATTCTTAGAAAACATAAGGGGTGTATCATGCACTCCTGGCGCAGCTGTTTATTAAAATAGTTTTGACCCTACATGTATATAGCTAAGAAACATTAATTTTTGTGCAAATTCTCAAAATTGCATTGTGAATGCTGTCATGTGTTCAATTCTTGCCAGATTTTTTATACAACAAATATCATAGTTGATTATATTTAATGTGAACAATGTCTTTGACTAGTTAGTCAGTGAGGAGTTAGCAAAGAGTTATGCCCCTTGAAAACATTAAATATCTATGGAAAATTGCATTGTTACATGAAGCACTGAGACTCATATCTTCAATTTTTGAATTAAATCACAGGTTTATATATATCAGCAATGTCTCTGGCAAGTTCAAAAATCAGTGCTGATCAATCATTTTTAGAAGAGTTTATTAAATATGTGGGAAATTGCTATAGAGGATCCATCTATGCATCCTTCCATCCGTCCCATCTTGTTGACGCTTCAAGTGTAAAATTTTTACCAGAATTTTATAAACATTATATCATAGGTTTATAATATCTCTTGCAAGATTTTGAAAATTACTGCAGATCAATAATTTTTAAAAGAGTCATGTCCCTTGGAAATTAATAATATTGAAAATTGTCCTTTTGTCCAATCTTCAATTCTTGTCAGATTTTTATGAAACTTATATTATAGGTTTTATATCAGCAATGTCTTGGATGAGTATGAAAATAAATGCCAATTAATTTTTTTTTTTTTTATAAAGTTTTTGATAAAACATCATTACTTAAGTGTAATGAAGTTATTCCTTGAGGTTAAACAAGGTATAGAAAATGAAGAATGTATATCAAAATCTTTTTTAATGTAAAATAAAAGAACCCAGTTCCAATGTCCCTAAATTGCACATATTTTTTCTATCCTAGCTGTGTCAAAATTATGGTAAAAATTTAAAATGGAAAAGCCTCAAAGAATGAATGAAAACTAATTAGATTATGTGTGCTATTCAAGATCCAGCATGACATATTAAACATAGATTTTCAACATTATTTGACTTTAAACAATAACCGAACCAGAGGTAAAAACAGAGTCTACTAAGAAAGAACCAGTGCAGATGCCAACAGGTAATCTTTCCGTAAATCTTTCATTTAAAATGTAAATAGCCAAGAGAGAACTTTCTGTGTTAATGCCAGTCACTGTGCAAAGTTTTCGTGCAGATCCATGTAATTCAAATATTGAAATCCAGTCCCTTTTCTGAAAGAAGAAGAAGAAGAGTTGGTTTCTATCACACTGGATTCACTTGACTTTGACCCCATATCATGGACCTATGATCACCAGTACTAGTTTCAAGTGGTTTATATAACAAACTGTGCTCCCAAGCAATCATTTAGCGACACTTGGCTGTTCTTTTTGTGGACTATTATGTTTTGTTTTATGGTCTGTTTGATAGTTTCACAATAGTTCTTTAAATAAATGAGTTTATACTCTACTTCTACAGAGAACTGCACCAGTATGCTGCAGATGTTTACACATATACTCTACTTTTACAGAGAACTGCACCAGTATGCTGCAGATGTTTACACAGAGAACCAATAGATCAATCATGGAAAGAGAAAGCAAAGAAAGAAATCAAAGGAAAAGATCCAGATGATGTCCTGATGTGGCAGACTCCTGAGGTAAATTGTCATCATCATGATCATTGGATAAATTTTTCCAGGTGTACAAGTTTCTCTGTACTCATAGTGAAATTTGAGGTGTAAATACCGCCACATTTCATGTATTTACAAAAAGGTTATGATGAACCTTATATTTTGTTTTTGTGTGTAATTTTTATGCCCCCATCGTAGCAGAAGAGGCATTACGTTGCTCCTCATATTTTGAACACATTTGAATACTATTTGTAGATGATAAAACTGTTCAGTAGCATTCTTCATGTTTACCTAGGAGGTATCCATTTTGTGTAAAAAGAAAAAACTGCTCCTACAGTTTTAAACACATAGACAAACTTTTTTTAATATATTTTTCACCTTACTTAGTGTACTTATTAAGATGATCCTTGCCGACTTTTCAGATTGTGAAATTTAGTCATTTTTCTTGATGAAGGGTACAATTTATTATAATTTGGTCCATACTTACTTACACCTCCATGAAGTTTAATTTTCTATTGTTAAAGAAATCAGGTCATAGTAATGTATCAGGTAACAATAAGTTAAGTTGAAGATATATATTTAATTTCAGGGCATCAATGTTAAGCCAGTTTATACAAAGAAAGATACAGAACATGTGGAGAAAGAACTTCCAGGCCTATATCCCTACACAAGGGGACCTTATAGTACAATGTACACATACAGACCTTGGACCATCAGACAGGTTAGTGGATACACAAGGTCTATATAGTGTAGAGTGTTAAAACAGAGACTTTCAAACAAGATTTTCATACGTATGCTGTCCCTATATCACAGTGTATACATTCTGACTTTATATATCAGACATTCTAGTAGACCTCTTAACTAGAATACCGTTAATTCAGAAATGTTTGTGTTAACTGTTGCCATGTTCAACAAAGAATGGACAAACATATTACATCAATTGTGATTTAAGAAATGAAGCAAAGATATAATGCATGTTATCAAAATATAAAAGTGAATTGAAAAGGTTGAAAAGTTAAATGAAAACATTGTACATACAGACACTAGTTCTCTGTCAAATACAGGAGAGAACACATTGAGTAATATCCTTACAGAAATAGTTGCAACAGATAAACTGTCTTTTTCAACATTAATCCTTCAACTATGAGACCAAGATCCATAGATAATAACTTGAAAAAGAAAGGATGTATGGTAGTTGTCAATGAGTCAAAATGTGAGAATACAAAGGGAAACTTTCATTTAAATATTGATTGATTAATTAGAAAGATTACATTCACTTCTCTTATTTTCCTACAATAAAAATACCAACAACAACATGAAATGAAACAAATAAATATGATAAATAGAAGCTGTAAATTCACACCATATATAAAAACTGTTTAACAATAAAGTTTTGTCTCATTTTAAAAGTATGCAGGATTCAGTACTGTAGAAGAAAGTAACAAGTTTTACAGAGACAATATAGCAGGAGGACAACAAGGTCTAAGTGTGGCATTTGATCTTCCTACACATAGAGGGTAAGATTACTGTATTTATTACATTATTTCACCACCATATGCTTTTTTTTTGTCCTAGGATGTTTTTGTCGAGCCTTCGACTTTAGTCGAAAAAGCGAGACTAAGCGATCCTACATTCCGTCGGCGTCGGCGTCGTCGGCGGCGTCAACAAATATTCACTCTGTGGTTAAAGTTTTTGAAATTTTAATAACTTTCTTAAACTATACTGGATTTCTACCAAACTTTGACAGAAGCTTGTTTATGATCATAAGATAATATCCAGAAGTAAATTTTGTAAAAATAAAATTCAATTTTTTCCGAATTTTACTTATAAATGTACTTAGATTTTTCTGCAGGGAAACATAACATTCACTCTGTGGTTAAAGTTTTTAGAATTTTAATTACTTTCTTAAACTATCCTGGGTTTGTACCAAACTTGGACAGAAGCTTGTTTATGATCATAAGATAGTATCCAGAAGTAAATTTTGTAAATAAATAAATCCATTTTTTCCATATTTTACTTTTAAATGGACTTAGTTTTTCTGCGGGGAACCATTACATTCACTCTGTGGTTAAAGTTTTTAAAATTTTAATAACTTTCTTAAACTATCCTGGGTTTGTACCAAACTTGGACAGAAGCTTATGTATGATCATAAGATTGTATCCAGAAGTAAAGTTTGTAAAAAGATTACTCTGTTTTTTATGTAATTTACTTTTAAATGGACTTAGATTTTCTTACAATCATAAAATAGTAACAAGAGGAATATTTTTATTGATTTTTTTCCTCATTGTTGTTGAGCCTGCGATTTACAGCAAAAATAGGCGAGACACTGGGTTCCTTGGAACCCTTACAAATTTTTTTACTACTTTGACCAAACAATCTACACACCAATTTGAAGTTGTATGTACTATTTAGACATAAGAACTAATAGTCATTTATGAAAACTATCCATATTACCAAGTCAAGAGTATTACCTATTAATATCTATACCCAGAAGTTTTGAAAATAGTTAAGATCTTTAATCCTTTTCAAATTAAGTTAGTTCTATTTATGAATGGAGAGGATGGTTAGATCCATACACTAGTGCAGAATTACAGTTGTAAGGTCACTGTGATGTCATAAAATTGTTAACAATAAAAAAAAATCACATATTTGACCTAACATGGCCATTTGGTATATAGTTTTTTCAAAAATTAGATATTTAACACAAGTCTAAAATTCAGGTCTTAAGTAACAGCTTTAAAAAAAATCTTTTTTTTTAAAGGAACCTCATCATTTAATCTTGTAACAGCAACATTGAGGCTGTTTTAGCAAAAAAAAAGGCTATCATCAGTTCCAAATTTTCTTTTCTCATACTGATAACATGGAACTTGTATTCTACAATAAATAGTTTAAAACACCTTATCGCTATTTGACCGCCATTACTGGACACCACACAGGTTCCTGTAAAATTTTGATGTCATAATACAAAATATCTGATGCTACAATGGGAAAGTGATTGTTGTATGAGGTCAATAGTTCAAGCGGTACAGATTCTCAGGTCAGCAGGGAATAGCGATAAGGTGTATGCACATAAATATTGGCAGATGGAGATTTATTAAACATATAATTATTTATTCCCAAAACATGAACATTTCAATGCTTTAAAGGTTCTTATATTAATTTGAATGTTATTTTAGTTATGATTCAGACAACCCAAGAGTAGTTGGAGATGTTGGTATGGCAGGGGTAGCTATAGATTCAGTACTTATATTTAGTTGTTATTTTAGTTATGATTCAGACAACCCAAGAGTAGTTGGAGATGTTGGTATGATAGGTGTTGCTATAGATTCTGTACTTATATTTAGTTGTTATTTTAGTTATGATTCAGACAACCCAAGAGTAGTTGGAGATGTTGGTATGGCAGGTGTTGCTATAGATTCTGTACTTATATTTAGTTGTTATTTTAGTTATGATTCAGACAACCCTAGAGTAGTTGGAGATGTTGGTATGGCAGGTGTTGCTATAGATTCTGTACTTATATTTAGTTGTTATTTTAGTTATGATTCAGACAACCCAAGAGTATAGTTGGAGATGTTGGTATGACAGGTGTTGCTATAGATTCTGTACTTATATTTAGTTGTTATTTTAGTTATGATTCAGACAACCCAAGAGTAGTTGGAGATGTTGGTATGATAGGTGTTGCTATAGATTCTGTACTTATATTTAGTTGTTATTTTAGTTATGATTCAGACAACCCAAGAGTATAGTTGGAGATGTTGGTATGGCAGGTGTTGCTATAGATTCTGTACTTATATTTAGTTGTTATTTTAGTTATGATTCAGACAACCCAAGAGTAGTGCGAGATGTTGGTATAGCAGGGGTAGCTATAGATTCTGTACTTATATTTAGTTGTTATTTTAGTTATGATTCAGACAACCCAAGAGTAGTTGGAGATGTTGGTATGGCAGGTGTTGCTATAGATTCTGTACTTGGGCCATTTTAAAAAAAATGAAGCAAAAGTGTGACATGGGGGGTCCAATTTCAAACTTAATATTTTGTAGTTCTTTTTGTCTTGCCCTATTACCAATACTTTAAATTTTATAATTCCAAAGTTTCAGGCAGAACGAAACAGACACATTGAATAATCTTAAATTTTAATAACATACATCTCAAAATTTTTTAACAGAAACCATACTACTTAAAAACAAGTTTGGTAATAAAACAGTCAAGAAAAAATTGCTCAGACCTTTTCCAAATGAAAGTCAATATAAAAAGGAAAATTTTAAAACCAAAATTTCCATCTTTTCTGCTAAATCATATAATAACAATCAAATTGAATAGCTTAATTTGAAAAAAATAATAGTAACTAGTGATTGAAGTTTTTGCCAATAAAAAGAATCTTAATATATTTCGGTACAATAGTAAACTTTTAAAGCCCTGAGTTTTTGTGATCATTTGCAAAAAACAAAATGTCATTTCATTGTACCGTTTTAATGTAATTGTATGTAGAAAAAGCCTTCTATTTTCAGTATTTTGTCACACTCCTGACATATTTTATAAAGATTGAAAAATGCTTTAAACTTTCACAAAAAATCACTAAACACATTGCTTTATCATTGATTTCAATTTCTGGTATCTTTTCCCGTAGAACAGAACTTTCTTTTTAGGACCATTTATAAAAAAAAACGAAGAGAGGCACCCCAAAATGTCAGGAGTGTGACAACTGTCTTTAAACATCTACCAAAGAACACAAAGGACTTAAATGTTTTCTTTTTTTTTATTTTTCAGAAGTGGCTATTCCAAAGAGAAGAAAAAAAATTATTACCACTGTGATATGTTCATATCATAGATGTGGGAGTGCATTATATATGTCAGGAGTGTGACGTTTTTTTAAGGCATTTTCTGTCAATTCATAATTTCACTAGGACAAGTTCCACAAGTTTCTTTGTGTTAGAAATGTTAAAACCAAGTAATATTCATATCATTTACCTCTTAAATGTGTTATTTATCATGATTGTTTTGGCACAATCAGTTTTAATTAGTCATTTTTCTATTTTATGTGCACAGTAATGCAAATTTATCAAAGGAAATAAGTGTGTACAACTATAATATCATATAGGAAAGTGAGGAAATGAATTTTGTACAAAATAGAACAATCATTTTGATTTAAAATGGTATATTTAAAGATGTTTCAAGGATTAACCATTCAGATGTTATTTGTCACACTCCTGACATGAATTTAACAATTTAAGAAAAATATGAAAATAAGCTTTATTTTTAGGACAGATAATTGAAAGACAGCTAGTAAATAGAAACAAATTTTGGTAAAACTTCCATTCCTCAAAACATCCACTAGATTTGCTGAAATAAGCAGGGCAGAATTCTCTAGAAGAAATAAATCAAAGAAGGAGACTTGGAAAGAGCGAACCTGTAAATACTGGCTGAATCTGAAATTTAAACATGATCAGAGGAAGTTGGACAATCTTAAACAAAATAAAAACCTATAAAACGAAGCTAACAAAAAAAAGGCTTAAAGTAAGAAGAACTTTGAATTCCAAATTTGATAAACAATATAAAGAAAAACAAAGGCAGTGGCAGAGAAACAGTAGAAAAAAGGAAGAAAGATAAAAAAAGAAGTTGGCTTGAATAAGGACTTAGAATCGAACAAAAACACCTCAGATTCAAATGAGAACAGATCTGTGACTGTGTCAGATTCCAGATCTACAGTGAGAAAACCTGCACAACACACAAGAAATCAACTACCACAAAACCCAAATGCTTGGACGAGTACTTTGAAACACATCATAAAAAATGCTAGGAAAAAATGGGCCTTCTAGACGAGATCATTTATAAGCATTTGGGTTTTGTGGCAGTTGATTTCTTGTGTGTTATGCAGGTTTTCTCACTGTAGATCTGGAATCTTGACACAGTCACAGATCTGTTCTCATTTGAATCTGAGGTGTTTTTGTTCGATTCTAAGTCCTTATTCAAGCCAACTTCTTTTTTTATCTTTCTACCTTTTTTTCTACTGTTTCTCTGCCACTGCCTTTTTTTTTGCTTTATATTGTTTATCAAATTGGGAATTCAAAGTTCTTCTTACTTTAAGCCTTTTTTTGTTAGCTTCGTTTTATAGGTTTTTATTTTGTTTAAGATTGTCCAACTTCCTCTGATCATGTTTAAATTTCAGATTCAGTCAGTATTTACAGGTTCGCTCTTTCCAGGTCTCCTTCTTTGATTTATTTCTTCTAGAGAATTTTGCCCTGCTTATTTCAGCAAATCTAGTGGATGTTTTGAGGAATGGAAGTTTTACCAAAATTTGTTTCTATTTACTAGCTGTCTTTCAATTATCTGTCCTAAAAATAAAGCTTATTTTCATATTTTTCTTAAATTGTTAAATTCATGTCAGGAGTGTGACAAATTACATCTGAATGGTTAATCCTTGAAACATCTTTAAATATACCATTTTAAATCAAAATAATTGTTCTATTTTGTACAAAATTCATTTCCTCACTTTCCTATATGATATTATAGTTGTACACACTTATTTCCTTTGATAAATTTGCATTACTGTGCACAAAAAATAGTAAAATGACTAATTAAAACTGATTGTGCCAAAACAATCATGATAAATAACACATTTAAGAGGTAAATGATATGAATATTACTTGGTTTTAACATTTCTAACACAAAGAAACTTGTGGAACTTGTCCTAGTGAAATTATGAATTGACAGAAAATGCCTTAAAAAAAGTGTCACACTCCTGACATATATAATGCACTCCCACATCTATAATGTAAACATATCACAGTTGTAATATTTTTTTTTCTTTTCTTTGGAATAGCCACTTCTGAAAAATAAAGAAGAAAAAAACATTTAAGTCCTATGTATTTTATGGTAGATGTTTAAAGGCAGTTGTCACACTCCTGACATTTTTGGGTGCCTCTCTTTGGTGTCCATTAAAACAATAAAATATGTATTTTAGAGCACCAACATACCCTTAATTATAGTGCTAATATACCAATACAAACTTATTTCACATACTGACATTATTGGACTTTAAAACTTGGTTACAAGGAAGCTTTAATTTTAAAAGTGTCATTTTTTAGAAGATTTTTTTTTCTGTACATACCTTCACAATAAAGGTCAGTGTTTACTTATTTTACAATTTTATTGAACAAAATTGCAAAAATATTTAAGACTAATAATGTAGCAACTACCAGAAATATTTCAGTATTGCATCAAAACAATCCACTTTTTTCAATACTACTTTGAAAATTTTAATTTTTTTAAATGTCACGCTAAAAGCGTCACACTCCTGACAAAAATGGCCTGTTTTTTTAACATTTCTCTGAAGTGGTTTGAGATATCTTCATGAAACTTGGGAGCAAGCTAGCCCTGACTAACCTGCATTTTATAACACCTTTGTTATAATTATAAACTTAACTAATATAAAAATATACCACAAAAAGTAAAAAGCCTCATTTTTTTTGAAATGGCCCATTTATATTTAGTTGTTATTTTAGTTATGATTCAGACAATCCAAGAGTAGTTGGAGATGTTGGTATGGCAGGGGTAGCTATAGATTCTGTACTTATATTTAGTTGTTATTTTAGTTATGATTCAGTCAACCCAAGAGTAGTTGGAGATGTTGGTATGACAGGTGTTGCTATAGATTCTGTACTTATATTTAGTTGTTATTTTAGTTATGATTCAGTCAACCCAAGAGTATAGTTGGAGATGTTGGTATGGCAGGTGTTGCTATAGATTCTGTACTTATATTTAGTTGTTATTTTAGTTATGATTCAGTCAATCCAAGAGTAGTTGGAGATGTTGGTATGATAGGTGTTGCTATAGATTCTGTACTTATATTTAGTTGTTATTTTAGTTATGATTCAGTCAACCCAAGAGTAGTTGGAGATGTTGGTATGGCAGGTGTTGCTATAGATTCTGTACTTATATTTAGTTGTTATTTTAGTTATGATTCAGACAACCCAAGAGTAGTTGGAGATGTTGGTATGGCAGGGGTAGCTATAGATTCTGTACTTATATTTAGTTGTTATTTTAGTTATGATTCAGTCAACCCAAGAGTAGTTGGAGATGTTGGTATGGCAGGTGTTGCTATAGATTCTGTACTTATATTTAGTTGTTATTTTAGTTATGATTCAGACAACCCAAGAGTAGTTGGAGATGTTGGTATGGCAGGGGTAGCTATAGATTCTGTACTTATATTTAGTTGTTATTTTAGTTATGATTCAGACAACCCAAGAGTATAGTTGGAGATGTTGGTATGATAGGTGTTGCTATAGATTCTGTACTTATATTTAGTTGTTATTTTAGTTATGATTCAGACAACCCAAGAGTATAGTTGGAGATGTTGGTATGATAGGTGTTGCTATAGATTCTGTACTTATATTTAGTTGTTATTTTAGTTATGATTCAGACAACCCAAGAGTATAGTTGGAGATGTTGGTATGACAGGGGTAGCTATAGATTCTGTACTTATATTTAGTTGTTATTTTAGTTATGATTCAGACAACCCAAGAGTAGTTGGAGATGTTGGTATGGCAGGGGTAGCTATAGATTCAGTACTTATATTTAGTTGTTATTTTAGTTATGATTCAGTCAACCCAAGAGTAGTTGGAGATGTTGGTATGACAGGTGTTGCTATAGATTCTGTACTTATATTTAGTTGTTATTTTAGTTATGATTCAGTCAACCCAAGAGTATAGTTGGAGATGTTGGTATGGCAGGTGTTGCTATAGATTCTGTACTTATATTTAGTTGTTATTTTAGTTATGATTCAGTCAATCCAAGAGTAGTTGGAGATGTTGGTATGATAGGTGTTGCTATAGATTCTGTACTTATATTTAGTTGTTATTTTAGTTATGATTCAGACAACCCAAGAGTAGTTGGAGATGTTGGTATGGCAGGGGTAGCTATAGATTCTGTACTTATATTTAGTTGTTATTTTAGTTATGATTCAGACAACACAAGAGTATAGTTGGAGATGTTGGTATGATAGGTGTTGCTATAGATTCTGTACTTATATTTAGTTGTTATTTTAGTTATGATTCAGACAACCCAAGAGTATAGTTGGAGATGTTGGTATGATAGGTGTTGCTATAGATTCTGTACTTATATTTAGTTGTTATTTTAGTTATGATTCAGACAACCCAAGAGTAGTTGGAGATGTTGGTATGGCAGGTGTTGCTATAGATTCTGTACTTATATTTAGTTGTTATTTTAGTTATGATTCAGACAACCCAAGAGTAGTGCGAGATGTTGGTATGGCAGGGGTAGCTATACATTCTGTACTTATATTTAGTTGTTATTTTAGTTATGATTCAGACAACCCAAGAGTATAGTTGGAGATGTTGGTATGACAGGTGTTGCTATAGATTCTGTACTTATATTTAGTTGTTATTTTAGTTATGATTCAGACAACCCAAGAGTAGTTGGAGATGTTGGTATGGCAGGGGTAGCTATAGATTCTGTACTTATATTTAGTTGTTATTTTAGTTATGATTCAGACAACCCAAGAGTAGTTGGAGATGTTGGTATGGCAGGTGTTGCTATAGATTCTGTACTTATATTTAGTTGTTATTTTAGTTATGATTCAGTCAACCCTAGAGTATAGTTGGAGATGTTGGTATGACAGGCGTGCTATAGATTCTGTACTTATATTTAGTTGTTATTTTAGTTATGATTCAGTCAATCCAAGAGTAGTTGGAGATGTTGGTATGATAGGTGTTGCTATAGATTCTGTACTTATATTTAGTTGTTATTTTAGTTATGATTCAGACAACCCAAGAGTAGTTGGAGATGTTGGTATGGCAGGGGTAGCTATAGATTCTGTACTTATATTTAGTTGTTATTTTAGTTATGATTCAGACAACCCAAAAGTAGTTGGAGATGTTGGTATGGCAGGTGTTGCTATAGATTCTGTACTTATATTTAGTTGTTATTTTAGTTATGATTCAGTCAACCCAAGAGTATAGTTGGAGATGTTGGTATGATAGGTGTTGCTATAGATTCTGTACTTATATTTAGTTGTTATTTTAGTTATGATTCAGACAACCCAAGAGTATAGTTGGAGATGTTGGTATGATAGGTGTTGCTATAGATTCTGTACTTATATTTAGTTGTTATTTTAGTTATGATTCAGACAACCCAAGAGTATAGTTGGAGATGTTGGTATGACAGGGGTAGCTATAGATTCTGTACTTATATTTAGTTGTTATTTTAGTTATGATTCAGACAACCCAAGAGTAGTTGGAGATGTTGGTATGGCAGGTGTTGCTATAGATTCTGTACTTATATTTAGTTGTTATTTTAGTTATGATTCAGACAATCCAAGAGTAGTTGGAGATGTTGGTATGGCAGGGGTATATATAGATTCTGTACTTATATTTAGTTGTTATTTTAGTTATGATTCAGACAACCCAAGAGTATAGTTGGAGATGTTGGTATGATAGGTGTTGCTATAGATTCTGTACTTATATTTAGTTGTTATTTTAGTTATGATTCAGACAACCCAAGAGTATAGTTGGAGATGTTGGTATGATAGGTGTTGCTATAGATTCTGTACTTATATTTAGTTGTTATTTTAGTTATGATTCAGACAACCCAAGAGTAGTTGGAGATGTTGGTATGGCAGGTGTTGCTATAGATTCTGTACTTATATTTAGTTGTTATTTTAGTTATGATTCAGACAACCCAAGAGTAGTGCGAGATGTTGGTATGGCAGGGGTAGCTATAGATTCTGTACTTATATTTAGTTGTTATTTTAGTTATGATTCAGACAACCCAAGAGTATAGTTGGAGATGTTGGTATGACAGGTGTTGCTATAGATTCTGTACTTATATTTAGTTGTTATTTTAGTTATGATTCAGACAACCCAAGAGTAGTTGGAGATGTTGGTATGGCAGGGGTAGCTATAGATTCTGTACTTATATTTAGTTGTTATTTTAGTTATGATTCAGACAACCCAAGAGTAGTTGGAGATGTTGGTATGGCAGGTGTTGCTATAGATTCTGTACTTATATTTAGTTGTTATTTTAGTTATGATTCAGTCAACCCTAGAGTATAGTTGGAGATGTTGGTATGACAGGCGTGCTATAGATTCTGTACTTATATTTAGTTGTTATTTTAGTTATGATTCAGACAACCCTAGAGTATAGTTGGAGATGTTGGTATGGCAGGGGTAGCTATAGATTCTGTACTTATATTTAGTTGTTATTTTAGTTATGATTCAGACAACCCAAGAGTAGTACGAGATGTTGGTATGACAGGTGTTGCTATAGATTCTGTACTTATATTTAGTTGTTATTTTAGTTATGATTCACACAACCCAAGAGTAGTTGGAGATGTTGGTATGACAGGTGTTGCTATAGATTCTGTACTTATATTTAGTTGTTATTTTAGTTATGATTCAGACAACCCAAGAGTAGTTGGAGATGTTGGTATGACAGGTGTTGCTATAGATTCTGTACTTATATTTAGTTGTTATTTTAGTTATGATTCAGACAACCCAAGAGTAGTGCGAGATGTTGGTATGACAGGTGTTGCTATAGATTCTGTACTTTTATTTAGTTGTTATTTTAGTTATGATTCAGTCAACCCAAGAGTATAGTTGGAGATGTTGGTATGACAGGTGTTGCTATAGATTCTGTACTTATATTTAGTTGTTATTTTAGTTATGATTCAGACAACCCAAGAGTAGTTGGAGATGTTGGTATGACAGGTGTTGCTATAGATTCTGTACTTATATTTAGTTGTTATTTTAGTTATGATTCAGACAACCCAAGAGTAGTGCGAGATGTTGGTATGACAGGTGTTGCTATAGATTCTGTACTTTTATTTAGTTGTTATTTTAGTTATGATTCAGTCAACCCAAGAGTATAGTTGGAGATGTTGGTATGACAGGTGTTGCTATAGATTCTGTACTTATATTTAGTTGTTATTTTAGTTATGATTCAGACAACCCTAGAGTATAGTTGGAGATGTTGGTATGACAGGTGTTGCTATAGATTCTGTACTTATATTTAGTTGTTATTTTAGTTATGATTCAGACAACCCAAGAGTATAGTTGGAGATGTTGGTATGATAGGTGTAGCTATAGATTCTGTACTTATATTTAGTTGTTATTTTAGTTATGATTCAGACAACCCAAGAGTAGTTGGAGATGTTGGTATGACAGGTGTTGCTATAGATTCTGTACTTATATTTAGTTGTTATTTTAGTTATGATTCAGACAACCCAAGAGTAGTTGGAAATGTTGGTATGACAGGTGTTGCTATAGATTCTGTACTTATATTTAGTTGTTATTTTAATTATGATTCAGACAACCCAAGAGTAGTTGGAGATGTTGGTATGACAGGTGTTGCTATAGATTCTGTACTTATATTTAGTTGTTATTTTAGTTATGATTCAGACAACCCAAGAGTATAGTTGGAGATGTTGGTATGACAGGTGTTGCTATAGATTCTGTACTTATATTTAGTTGTTATTTTAGTTATGAATCAGACAACCCAAGAGTAGTTGGAGATGTTGGTATGACAGGTGTTGCTATAGATTCTGTACTTATATTTAGTTGTTGTTTTAGTTATGATTCAGACAACCCAAGAGTATAGTTGGAGATGTTGGTATGACAGGTGTTGCTATAGATTCTGTACTTATATTTAGTTGTTATTTTAGTTATGATTCAGACAACCCAAGAGTAGTTGGAGATGTTGGTATGACAGGGGTAGCTATAGATTCTGTACTTATATTTAGTTGTTATTTTAGTTATGATTCAGACAACCCTAGAGTATAGTTGGAGATGTTGGTATGATAGGTGTTGCTATAGATTCTGTACTTATATTTAGTTGTTATTTTAGTTATGATTCAGACAACCCAAGAGTAGTTGGAGATGTTGGTATGACAGGTGTTGCTATAGATTCTGTACTTATATTTAGTTGTTATTTTAGTTATGATTCAGACAACAGAAGAGTAGTGCGAGATGTTGGTATGACAGGTGTAGCTATAGATTCTGTACTTATATTTAGTTGTTATTTTAGTTATGATTCAGTCAACCCAAGAGTATAGTTGGAGATGTTGGTATGACAGGTGTTGCTATAGATTCTGTACTTATATTTAGTTGTTATTTTAGTTATGATTCAGTCAACCCAAGAGTATAGTTGGAGATGTTGGTATGACAGGTGTTGCTATAGATTCTGTACTTATATTTAGTTGTTATTTAAGTTATGATTCAGTCAACCCAAGAGTATAGTTGGAGATGTTGGTATGACAGGTGTTGCTATAGATTCTGTACTTATATTTAGTTGTTATTTTAGTTATGATTCAGTCAACCCAAGAGTAGTTGGAGATGTTGGTATGGCAGGTGTTGCTATAGATTCTGTACTTATATTTAGTTGTTATTTTAGTTATGATTCAGACAACCCAAGAGTAGTTGGAGATGTTGGTATGGCAGGGGTAGCTATAGATTCTGTACTTATATTTAGTTGTTATTTTAGTTATGATTCAGTCAACCCAAGAGTATAGTTGGAGATGTTGGTATGACAGGCGTGCTATAGATTCTGTACTTATATTTAGTTGTTATTTTAGTTATGATTCAGTCAATCCAAGAGTAGTTGGAGATGTTGGTATGGCAGGGGTAGCTATACATTCTGTACTTATATTTAGTTGTTATTTTAGTTATGATTCAGACAACCCAAGAGTATAGTTGGAGATGTTGGTATGACAGGGGTAGCTATAGATTCTGTACTTATATTTAGTTGTTATTTTAGTTATGATTCAGACAACCCAAGAGTAGTTGGAGATGTTGGTATGGCAGGTGTTGCTATAGATTCTGTACTTATATTTAGTTGTTATTTTAGTTATGATTCAGTCAACCCTAGAGTATAGTTGGAGATGTTGGTATGACAGGCGTGCTATAGATTCTGTACTTATATTTAGTTGTTATTTTAGTTATGATTCAGTCAATCCAAGAGTAGTTGGAGATGTTGGTATGATAGGTGTTGCTATAGATTCTGTACTTATATTTAGTTGTTATTTTAGTTATGATTCAGACAACCCAAGAGTAGTTGGAGATGTTGGTATGGCAGGGGTAGCTATAGATTCTGTACTTATATTTAGTTGTTATTTTAGTTATGATTCAGACAACCCAAAAGTAGTTGGAGATGTTGGTATGGCAGGTGTTGCTATAGATTCTGTACTTATATTTAGTTGTTATTTTAGTTATGATTCAGTCAACCCAAGAGTATAGTTGGAGATGTTGGTATGATAGGTGTTGCTATAGATTCTGTACTTATATTTAGTTGTTATTTTAGTTATGATTCAGACAACCCAAGAGTATAGTTGGAGATGTTGGTATGATAGGTGTTGCTATAGATTCTGTACTTATATTTAGTTGTTATTTTAGTTATGATTCAGACAACCCAAGAGTATAGTTGGAGATGTTGGTATGACAGGGGTAGCTATAGATTCTGTACTTATATTTAGTTGTTATTTTAGTTATGATTCAGACAACCCAAGAGTAGTTGGAGATGTTGGTATGGCAGGTGTTGCTATAGATTCTGTACTTATATTTAGTTGTTATTTTAGTTATGATTCAGACAATCCAAGAGTAGTTGGAGATGTTGGTATGGCAGGGGTATATATAGATTCTGTACTTATATTTAGTTGTTATTTTAGTTATGATTCAGTCAACCCAAGAGTAGTTGGAGATGTTGGTATGACAGGTGTTGCTATAGATTCTGTACTTATATTTAGTTGTTATTTTAGTTATGATTAAGTCAACCCAAGAGTATAGTTGGAGATGTTGGTATGGCAGGTGTTGCTATAGATTCTGTACTTATATTTAGTTGTTATTTTAGTTATGATTCAGTCAATCCAAGAGTAGTTGGAGATGATGGTATGATAGGTGTTGCTATAGATTCTGTACTTATATTTAGTTGTTATTTTAGTTATGATTCAGACAACCCAAGAGTAGTTGGAGATGTTGGTATGGCAGGGGTAGCTATAGATTCTGTACTTATATTTAGTTGTTATTTTAGTTATGATTCAGACAACCCAAGAGTATAGTTGGAGATGTTGGTATGATAGGTGTTGCTATAGATTCTGTACTTATATTTAGTTGTTATTTTAGTTATGATTCAGACAACCCAAGAGTATAGTTGGAGATGTTGGTATGATAGGTGTTGCTATAGATTCTGTACTTATATTTAGTTGTTATTTTAGTTATGATTCAGACAACCCAAGAGTAGTTGGAGATGTTGGTATGGCAGGTGTTGCTATAGATTCTGTACTTATATTTAGTTGTTATTTTAGTTATGATTCAGACAACCCAAGAGTAGTGCGAGATGTTGGTATGGCAGGGGTAGCTAAAGATTCTGTACTTATATTTAGTTGTTATTTTAGTTATGATTCAGACAACCCAAGAGTATAGTTGGAGATGTTGGTATGACAGGTGTTGCTATAGATTCTGTACTTATATTTAGTTGTTATTTTAGTTATGATTCAGACAACCCAAGAGTAGTTGGAGATGTTGGTATGGCAGGGGTAGCTATAGATTCTGTACTTATATTTAGTTGTTATTTTAGTTATGATTCAGACAACCCAAGAGTAGTTGGAGATGTTGGTATGGCAGGTGTTGCTATAGATTCTGTACTTATATTTAGTTGTTATTTTAGTTATGATTCAGTCAACCCTAGAGTATAGTTGGAGATGTTGGTATGACAGGCGTGCTATAGATTCTGTACTTATATTTAGTTGTTATTTTAGTTATGATTCAGACAACCCTAGAGTATAGTTGGAGATGTTGGTATGGCAGGGGTAGCTATAGATTCTGTACTTATATTTAGTTGTTATTTTAGTTATGATTCAGACAACCCAAGAGTAGTACGAGATGTTGGTATGACAGGTGTTGCTATAGATTCTGTACTTATATTTAGTTGTTATTTTAGTTATGATTCACACAACCCAAGAGTAGTTGGAGATGTTGGTATGACAGGTGTTGCTATAGATTCTGTACTTATATTTAGTTGTTATTTTAGTTATGATTCAGACAACCCAAGAGTAGTTGGAGATGTTGGTATGACAGGTGTTGCTATAGATTCTGTACTTATATTTAGTTGTTATTTTAGTTATGATTCAGACAACCCAAGAGTAGTGCGAGATGTTGGTATGACAGGTGTTGCTATAGATTCTGTACTTTTATTTAGTTGTTATTTTAGTTATGATTCAGTCAACCCAAGAGTATAGTTGGAGATGTTGGTATGACAGGTGTTGCTATAGATTCTGTACTTATATTTAGTTGTTATTTTAGTTATGATTCAGACAACCCAAGAGTAGTTGGAGATGTTGGTATGACAGGTGTTGCTATAGATTCTGTACTTATATTTAGTTGTTATTTTAGTTATGATTCAGACAACCCTAGAGTATAGTTGGAGATGTTGGTATGACAGGTGTTGCTATAGATTCTGTACTTATATTTAGTTGTTATTTTAGTTATGATTCAGACAACCCAAGAGTATAGTTGGAGATGTTGGTATGATAGGTGTAGCTATAGATTCTGTACTTATATTTAGTTGTTATTTTAGTTATGATTCAGACAACCCAAGAGTAGTTGGAGATGTTGGTATGACAGGTGTTGCTATAGATTCTGTACTTATATTTAGTTGTTATTTTAGTTATGATTCAGACAACCCAAGAGTAGTTGGAGATGTTGGTATGACAGGTGTTGCTATAGATTCTGTACTTATATTTAGTTGTTATTTTAATTATGATTCAGACAACCCAAGAGTAGTTGGAGATGTTGGTATGACAGGTGTTGCTATAGATTCTGTACTTATATTTAGTTGTTATTTTAGTTATGATTCAGACAACCCAAGAGTATAGTTGGAGATGTTGGTATGACAGGTGTTGCTATAGATTCTGTACTTATATTTAGTTGTTATTTTAGTTATGATTCAGACAACCCAAGAGTAGTTGGAGATGTTGGTATGACAGGTGTTGCTATAGATTCTGTACTTATATTTAGTTGTTATTTTAGTTATGATTCAGACAACCCAAGAGTATAGTTGGCGATGTTGGTATGACAGGTGTTGCTATAGATTCTGTACTTATATTTAGTTGTTATTTTAGTTATGATTCAGACAACCCAAGAGTAGTTGGAGATGTTGGTATGACAGGGGTAGCTATAGATTCTGTACTTATATTTAGTTGTTATTTTAGTTATGATTCAGACAACCCTAGAGTATAGTTGGAGATGTTGGTATGATAGGTGTTGCTATAGATTCTGTACTTATATTTAGTTGTTATTTTAGTTATGATTCAGACAACCCAAGAGTAGTTGGAGATGTTGGTATGACAGGTGTTGCTATAGATTCTGTACTTATATTTAGTTGTTATTTTAGTTATGATTCAGTCAACCCAAGAGTATAGTTGGAGATGTTGGTATGACAGGTGTTGCTATAGATTCTGTACTTATATTTAGTTGTTATTTTAGTTATGATTCAGTCAACCCAAGAGTATAGTTGGAGATGTTGGTATGACAGGTGTTGCTATAGATTCTGTACTTATATTTAGTTGTTATTTAAGTTATGATTCAGTCAACCCAAGAGTATAGTTGGAGATGTTGGTATGATAGGTGTTGCTATAGATTCTGTACTTATATTTAGTTGTTATTTTAGTTATGATTCAGACAACCCAAGAGTATAGTTGGAGATGTTGGTATGATAGGTGTTGCTATAGATTCTGTACTTATATTTAGTTGTTATTTTAGTTATGATTCAGACAACCCAAGAGTAGTTGGAGATGTTGGTATGGCAGGTGTTGCTAAAGATTCTGTACTTATATTTAGTTGTTATTTTAGTTATGATTCAGACAACCCAAGAGTAGTGCGAGATGTTGGTATGGCAGGGGTAGCTAAAGATTCTGTACTTATATTTAGTTGTTATTTTAGTTATGATTCAGACAACCCAAGAGTATAGTTGGAGATGTTGGTATGACAGGTGTTGCTATAGATTCTGTACTTATATTTAGTTGTTATTTTAGTTATGATTCAGACAACCCAAGAGTAGTTGGAGATGTTGGTATGGCAGGGGTAGCTATAGATTCTGTACTTATATTTAGTTGTTATTTTAGTTATGATTCAGACAACCCAAGAGTAGTTGGAGATGTTGGTATGGCAGGTGTTGCTATAGATTCTGTACTTATATTTAGTTGTTATTTTAGTTATGATTCAGTCAACCCTAGAGTATAGTTGGAGATGTTGGTATGACAGGCGTGCTATAGATTCTGTACTTATATTTAGTTGTTATTTTAGTTATGATTCAGACAACCCTAGAGTATAGTTGGAGATGTTGGTATGGCAGGGGTAGCTATAGATTCTGTACTTATATTTAGTTGTTATTTTAGTTATGATTCAGACAACCCAAGAGTAGTACGAGATGTTGGTATGACAGGTGTTGCTATAGATTCTGTACTTATATTTAGTTGTTATTTTAGTTATGATTCACACAACCCAAGAGTAGTTGGAGATGTTGGTATGACAGGTGTTGCTATAGATTCTGTACTTATATTTAGTTGTTATTTTAGTTATGATTCAGACAACCCAAGAGTAGTTGGAGATGTTGGTATGACAGGTGTTGCTATAGATTCTGTACTTATATTTAGTTGTTATTTTAGTTATGATTCAGACAACCCAAGAGTAGTGCGAGATGTTGGTATGACAGGTGTTGCTATAGATTCTGTACTTTTATTTAGTTGTTATTTTAGTTATGATTCAGTCAACCCAAGAGTATAGTTGGAGATGTTGGTATGACAGGTGTTGCTATAGATTCTGTACTTATATTTAGTTGTTATTTTAGTTATGATTCAGACAACCCAAGAGTAGTTGGAGATGTTGGTATGACAGGTGTTGCTATAGATTCTGTACTTATATTTAGTTGTTATTTTAGTTATGATTCAGACAACCCTAGAGTATAGTTGGAGATGTTGGTATGACAGGTGTTGCTATAGATTCTGTACTTATATTTAGTTGTTATTTTAGTTATGATTCAGACAACCCAAGAGTATAGTTGGAGATGTTGGTATGATAGGTGTAGCTATAGATTCTGTACTTATATTTAGTTGTTATTTTAGTTATGATTCAGACAACCCAAGAGTAGTTGGAGATGTTGGTATGACAGGTGTTGCTATAGATTCTGTACTTATATTTAGTTGTTATTTTAGTTATGATTCAGACAACCCAAGAGTAGTTGGAGATGTTGGTATGACAGGTGTTGCTATAGATTCTGTACTTATATTTAGTTGTTATTTTAATTATGATTCAGACAACCCAAGAGTAGTTGGAGATGTTGGTATGACAGGTGTTGCTATAGATTCTGTACTTATATTTAGTTGTTATTTTAGTTATGATTCAGACAACCCAAGAGTATAGTTGGAGATGTTGGTATGACAGGTGTTGCTATAGATTCTGTACTTATATTTAGTTGTTATTTTAGTTATGATTCAGACAACCCAAGAGTAGTTGGAGATGTTGGTATGACAGGTGTTGCTATAGATTCTGTACTTATATTTAGTTGTTATTTTAGTTATGATTCAGACAACCCAAGAGTATAGTTGGCGATGTTGGTATGACAGGTGTTGCTATAGATTCTGTACTTATATTTAGTTGTTATTTTAGTTATGATTCAGACAACCCAAGAGTAGTTGGAGATGTTGGTATGACAGGGGTAGCTATAGATTCTGTACTTATATTTAGTTGTTATTTTAGTTATGATTCAGACAACCCTAGAGTATAGTTGGAGATGTTGGTATGATAGGTGTTGCTATAGATTCTGTACTTATATTTAGTTGTTATTTTAGTTATGATTCAGACAACCCAAGAGTAGTTGGAGATGTTGGTATGACAGGTGTTGCTATAGATTCTGTACTTATATTTAGTTGTTATTTTAGTTATGATTCAGTCAACCCAAGAGTATAGTTGGAGATGTTGGTATGACAGGTGTTGCTATAGATTCTGTACTTATATTTAGTTGTTATTTTAGTTATGATTCAGTCAACCCAAGAGTATAGTTGGAGATGTTGGTATGACAGGTGTTGCTATAGATTCTGTACTTATATTTAGTTGTTATTTAAGTTATGATTCAGTCAACCCAAGAGTATAGTTGGAGATGTTGGTATGACAGGTGTTGCTATAGATTCTGTACTTATATTTAGTTGTTATTTTAGTTATGATTCAGTCAACCCAAGAGTAGTTGGAGATGTTGGTATGGCAGGTGTTGCTATAGATTCTGTACTTATATTTAGTTGTTATTTTAGTTATGATTCAGACAACCCAAGAGTAGTTGGAGATGTTGGTATGGCAGGGGTAGCTATAGATTCTGTACTTATATTTAGTTGTTATTTTAGTTATGATTCAGTCAACCCAAGAGTAGTTGGAGATGTTGGTATGGCAGGTGTTGCTATAGATTCTGTACTTATATTTAGTTGTTATTTTAGTTATGATTCAGACAACCCAAGAGTAGTTGGAGATGTTGGTATGACAGGTGTTGCTATAGATTCTGTACTTATATTTAGTTGTTATTTTAGTTATGATTCAGACAACCCTAGAGTATAGTTGGAGATGTTGGTATGACAGGTGTTGCTATAGATTCTGTACTTATATTTAGTTGTTATTTTAGTTATGATTCAGACAACCCAAGAGTATAGTTGGAGATGTTGGTATGATAGGTGTAGCTATAGATTCTGTACTTATATTTAGTTGTTATTTTAGTTATGATTCAGACAACCCAAGAGTAGTTGGAGATGTTGGTATGACAGGTGTTGCTATAGATTCTGTACTTATATTTAGTTGTTATTTTAGTTATGATTCAGACAACCCAAGAGTAGTTGGAGATGTTGGTATGACAGGTGTTGCTATAGATTCTGTACTTATATTTAGTTGTTATTTTAATTATGATTCAGACAACCCAAGAGTAGTTGGAGATGTTGGTATGACAGGTGTTGCTATAGATTCTGTACTTATATTTAGTTGTTATTTTAGTTATGATTCAGACAACCCAAGAGTATAGTTGGAGATGTTGGTATGACAGGTGTTGCTATAGATTCTGTACTTATATTTAGTTGTTATTTTAGTTATGATTCAGACAACCCAAGAGTAGTTGGAGATGTTGGTATGACAGGTGTTGCTATAGATTCTGTACTTATATTTAGTTGTTATTTTAGTTATGATTCAGACAACCCAAGAGTATAGTTGGCGATGTTGGTATGACAGGTGTTGCTATAGATTCTGTACTTATATTTAGTTGTTATTTTAGTTATGATTCAGACAACCCAAGAGTAGTTGGAGATGTTGGTATGACAGGGGTAGCTATAGATTCTGTACTTATATTTAGTTGTTATTTTAGTTATGATTCAGACAACCCTAGAGTATAGTTGGAGATGTTGGTATGATAGGTGTTGCTATAGATTCTGTACTTATATTTAGTTGTTATTTTAGTTATGATTCAGACAACCCAAGAGTAGTTGGAGATGTTGGTATGACAGGTGTTGCTATAGATTCTGTACTTATATTTAGTTGTTATTTTAGTTATGATTCAGTCAACCCAAGAGTATAGTTGGAGATGTTGGTATGACAGGTGTTGCTATAGATTCTGTACTTATATTTAGTTGTTATTTTAGTTATGATTCAGTCAACCCAAGAGTATAGTTGGAGATGTTGGTATGACAGGTGTTGCTATAGATTCTGTACTTATATTTAGTTGTTATTTAAGTTATGATTCAGTCAACCCAAGAGTATAGTTGGAGATGTTGGTATGACAGGTGTTGCTATAGATTCTGTACTTATATTTAGTTGTTATTTTAGTTATGATTCAGTCAACCCAAGAGTAGTTGGAGATGTTGGTATGGCAGGTGTTGCTATAGATTCTGTACTTATATTTAGTTGTTATTTTAGTTATGATTCAGACAACCCAAGAGTAGTTGGAGATGTTGGTATGGCAGGGGTAGCTATAGATTCTGTACTTATATTTAGTTGTTATTTTAGTTATGATTCAGTCAACCCAAGAGTAGTTGGAGATGTTGGTATGGCAGGTGTTGCTATAGATTCTGTACTTATATTTAGTTGTTATTTTAGTTATGATTCAGACAACCCAAGAGTAGTTGGAGATGTTGGTATGGCAGGGGTAGCTATAGATTCTGTACTTATATTTAGTTGTTATTTTAGTTATGATTCAGACAACCCAAGAGTAGTTGGAGATGTTGGTATGGCAGGGGTAGCTATAGATTCTGTACTTATATTTAGTTGTTATTTTAGTTATGATTCAGACAACCCAAGAGTAGTTGGAGATGTTGGTATGACAGGGGTAGCTATAGATTCTGTACTTATATTTAGTTGTTATTTTAGTTATGATTCAGACAACCCAAGAGTAGTTGGAGATGTTGGTATGGCAGGGGTAGCTATAGATTCTGTACTTATATTTAGTTGTTATTTTAGTTATGATTCAGACAACCCAAGAGTATAGTTGGAGATGTTGGTATGATAGGTGTTGCTATAGATTCTGTACTTATATTTAGTTGTTATTTTAGTTATGATTCAGTCAACCCTAGAGTATAGTTGGAGATGTTGGTATGACAGGCGTGCTATAGATTCTGTACTTATATTTAGTTGTTATTTTAGTTATGATTCAGACAACCCTAGAGTATAGTTGGAGATGTTGGTATGGCAGGGGTAGCTATAGATTCTGTACTTATATTTAGTTGTTATTTTAGTTATGATTCAGACAACCCAAGAGTAGTTGGAGATGTTGGTATGGCAGGGGTAGCTATAGATTCTGTACTTATATTTAGTTGTTATTTTATTTATGATTCAGACAACCCAAGAGTAGTTGGTGATGTTGGTATGGCAGGTGTTGCTATAGATTCTGTACTTATATTTAGTTGTTATTTTAGTTATGATTCAGACAACCCAAGAGTAGTGCGAGATGTTGGTATGACAGGTGTTGCTATAGATTCTGTACTTATATTTAGTTGTTATTTTAGTTATGATTCAGACAACCCAAGAGTAGTGCCAGATGTTGGTATGACAGGTGTTGCTATAGATTCTGTACTTATATTTAGTTGTTATTTTATTTATGATTCAGACAATCCAAGAGTAGTTGGAGATGTTGGTATGACAGGTGTTGCTATAGATTCTGTACTTATATTTAGTTGTTATTTTAGTTATGATTCAGTCAACCCAAGAGTATAGTTGGAGATGTTGGTATGACAGGTGTTGCTATAGATTCTGTACTTATATTTAGTTGTTATTTTAGTTATGATTCAGACAACCCAAGAGTATAGTTGGAGATGTTGGTATGACAGGTGTTGCTATAGATTCTGTACTTATATTTAGTTGTTATTTTAGTTATGATTCAGACAACCCAAGAGTAGTTGGTGATGTTGGTATGGCAGGTGTTGCTATAGATTCTGTACTTATATTTAGTTGTTATTTTAGTTATGATTCAGACAACCCAAGAGTAGTTGGAGATGTTGGTATAGCAGGTGTAGCTATAGATTCTGTACTTATATTTAGTTGTTATTTTAGTTATGATTCAGACAACCCAAGAGTAGTGCGAGATGTTGGTATGGCAGGGGTAGCTATAGATTCTGTACTTATATTTAGTTGTTATTTTAGTTATGATTCAGACAACCCAAGAGTAGTTGGAGATGTTGGTATGGCAGGGGTAGCTATAGATTCTGTACTTATATTTAGTTGTTATTTTAGTTATGATTCAGACAACCCAAGAGTAGTTGGAGATGTTGGTATGACAGGTGTAGCTATAGATTCTGTACTTATATTTAGTTGTTATTTTAGTTATGATTCAGACAACCCAAGAGTAGTGCGAGATGTTGGTATGACAGGTGTTGCTATAGATTCTGTACTTATATTTAGTTGATATTTTAGTTATGATTCAGACAACCCAAGAGTATAGTTGGAGATGTTGGTATGACAGGTGTAGCTATAGATTCTGTACTTATATTTAGTTGTTATTTTAGTTATGATTCAGACAACCCTAGAGTATAGTTGGAGATGTTGGTATGACAGGTGTTGCTATAGATTCTGTACTTATATTTAGTTGTTATTTTAGTTATGATTCAGACAACCCTAGAGTATAGTTGGAGATGTTGGTATGGCAGGGGTAGCTATAGATTCTGTACTTATATTTAGTTGTTATTTTAGTTATGATTCAGACAACCCAAGAGTAGTTGGAGATGTTGGTATGGCAGGGGTAGCTATAGATTCTGTACTTATATTTAGTTGTTATTTTATTTATGATTCAGACAACCCAAGAGTAGTTGGTGATGTTGGTATGGCAGGTGTTGCTATAGATTCTGTACTTATATTTAGTTGTTATTTTAGTTATGATTCAGACAACCCAAGAGTAGTGCGAGATGTTGGTATGACAGGTGTTGCTATAGATTCTGTACTTATATTTAGTTGTTATTTTAGTTATGATTCAGACAACCCAAGAGTAGTGCCAGATGTTGGTATGACAGGTGTTGCTATAGATTCTGTACTTATATTTAGTTGTTATTTTATTTATGATTCAGACAATCCAAGAGTAGTTGGAGATGTTGGTATGACAGGTGTTGCTATAGATTCTGTACTTATATTTAGTTGTTATTTTAGTTATGATTCAGTCAACCCAAGAGTATAGTTGGAGATGTTGGTATGACAGGTGTTGCTATAGATTCTGTACTTATATTTAGTTGTTATTTTAGTTATGATTCAGACAACCCAAGAGTATAGTTGGAGATGTTGGTATGACAGGTGTTGCTATAGATTCTGTACTTATATTTAGTTGTTATTTTAGTTATGATTCAGACAACCCAAGAGTAGTTGGTGATGTTGGTATGGCAGGTGTTGCTATAGATTCTGTACTTATATTTAGTTGTTATTTTAGTTATGATTCAGACAACCCAAGAGTAGTTGGAGATGTTGGTATAGCAGGTGTAGCTATAGATTCTGTACTTATATTTAGTTGTTATTTTAGTTATGATTCAGACAACCCAAGAGTAGTGCGAGATGTTGGTATGGCAGGGGTAGCTATAGATTCTGTACTTATATTTAGTTGTTATTTTAGTTATGATTCAGACAACCCAAGAGTAGTTGGAGATGTTGGTATGGCAGGGGTAGCTATAGATTCTGTACTTATATTTAGTTGTTATTTTAGTTATGATTCAGACAACCCAAGAGTAGTTGGAGATGTTGGTATGACAGGTGTAGCTATAGATTCTGTACTTATATTTAGTTGTTATTTTAGTTATGATTCAGACAACCCAAGAGTAGTGCGAGATGTTGGTATGACAGGTGTTGCTATAGATTCTGTACTTATATTTAGTTGATATTTTAGTTATGATTCAGACAACCCAAGAGTATAGTTGGAGATGTTGGTATGACAGGTGTAGCTATAGATTCTGTACTTATATTTAGTTGTTATTTTAGTTATGATTCAGACAACCCTAGAGTATAGTTGGAGATGTTGGTATGACAGGTGTTGCTATAGATTCTGTACTTATATTTAGTTGTTATTTTAGTTATGATTCAGACAACCCTAGAGTATAGTTGGAGATGTTGGTATGATAGGTGTTGCTATAGATTCTGTACTTATATTTAGTTGTTATTTTAGTTATGATTCAGACAACCCAAGAGTAGTTGGAGATGTTGGTATAGCAGGTGTTGCTATAGATTCTGTACTTATATTTAGTTGTTATTTTAGTTATGATTCAGACAACCCAAGAGTAGTTGGAGATGTTGGTATGACAGGTGTTGCTATAGATTCTGTACTTATATTTAGTTGTTATTTTAGTTATGATTCAGTCAACCCAAGAGTAGTTGGAGATGTTGGTATGACAGGTGTTGCTATAGATTCTGTACTTATATTTAGTTGTTATTTTAGTTATGATTCAGACAACCCTAGAGTATAGTTGGAGATGTTGGTATGGCAGGGGTAGCTATAGATTCTGTACTTATATTTAGTTGTTATTTTAGTTATGATTCAGACAACCCAAGAGTATAGTTGGAGATGTTGGTATGGCAGGTGTTGCTATAGATTCTGTACTTATATTTAGTTGTTATTTTAGTTATGATTCAGACAACCCTAGAGTATAGTTGGAGATGTTGGTATGACAGGTGTTGCTATAAATTCTGTACTTATATTTAGTTGTTATTTTAGTTATGATTCAGACAACCCTAGAGTATAGTTGGAGATGTTGGTATGATAGGTGTTGCTATAGATTCTGTACTTATATTTAGTTGTTATTTTAGTTATGATTCAGACAACCCAAGAGTAGTTGGAGATGTTGGTATAGCAGGTGTTGCTATAGATTCTGTACTTATATTTAGTTGTTATTTTAGTTATGATTCAGACAACCCAAGAGTAGTGCGAGATGTTGGTATGGCAGGGGTAGCTATAGATTCTGTACTTATATTTAGTTGTTATTTTAGTTATGATTCAGACAACCCAAGAGTAGTTGGAGATGTTGGTATGGCAGGGGTAGCTATAGATTCTGTACTTATATTTAGTTGTTATTTTAGTTATGATTCAGACAACCCAAGAGTAGTTGGAGATGTTGGTATGACAGGTGTAGCTATAGATTCTGTACTTATATTTAGTTGTTATTTTAGTTATGATTCAGACAACCCAAGAGTAGTGCGAGATGTTGGTATGACAGGTGTTGCTATAGATTCTGTACTTATATTTAGTTGATATTTTAGTTATGATTCAGACAACCCAAGAGTATAGTTGGAGATGTTGGTATGACAAGTGTAGCTATAGATTCTGTACTTATATTTAGTTGTTATTTTAGTTATGATTCAGTCAATCCAAGAGTAGTTGGAGATGTTGGTATGGCAGGTGTTGCTATAAATTCTGTACTTATATTTAGTTGTTATTTTAGTTATGATTCAGACAACCCAAGAGTAGTTGGAGATGTTGGTATGGCAGGGGTAGCTATAGATTCAGTGGAGGATACGAAACTGTTGTTTGATGGAATCCCTCTCAATAAGATTTCTACATCAATGACAATGAATGGGGCAGTACTACCTGTTATGGCAATGTATATTGTGGCTGCTGAAGAACAGGTGGGTCACAGGTCAGACCAGGTTTTACTGTCAATGGCTGTCACTATCTTATGAAAAAACAATAGAAATATAGTATGTCACCATGAGATTTAAGGGAGATAACTTGGGTTATATTTGTTTATTATCTCCCTTCTTCATCTTTAATTTAATAGTAATAACTGTAGAAAAAGAAATATTTAAATATCTTTTGAGCATCTATTTTTTAATAGGAAAAGAAATAATTTTCAAATGTATTGGGGAAAATTTATATATTAATTTATACTAAACTGATGACTTTAAACTACTCTCATGAATCATAATTATTTTTTAAAAGTAATTTTTGTTTTGTCTACTGAAAAAAGTAATTCTTTGATTAGTATTTTGCCAACATATAATTTATTCTGGAGAATGTTTATTTGAGAAATTCTTAAATGAGACTTTTTTTTAGATGATAGAGAAAGTAGTTAATACCAGTTAAATTTAAGTAAGGTTATTGATTTTGGATAGGTGAGGATTTGATTAGATTAAACCTCCCCTGCTTAAACAATTTGTTTTAGAAAAATAACCATATAATATTGTCTGATAAGAGAATTAGTTTCCATCACTAAGGTGATTTTTCAATTTTTACCAAATGAGTCATAATTTTTTAATAAGAAATATCTTTTTTCTAATGACAGCTAATATCTGAAACATTGGCTGTCATCTTCCAATGGTTACAACAGATTGTTTTGTTATTTTGTTGACAGGGAGTCAAGCAGTCAGAGTTAGCAGGTACAATACAGAATGATATCCTCAAAGAATTTATGGTCAGAAATACTTATATATTCCCTCCAGAACCATCAATGAAAATCATTGGAGATATCTTTGAATACACATCAGAGGTAAAGTATCCTTAAATTATTGGAGATATCTTTGAATACACATCAGAGGTAACCTAACTGTTATTTTGAAATTAGAATAATAGATCAGTTGGATAGGCTAATTACTGTCTTAAAATTTTATTACCCATACAGGTTTGAAAAGCAGATCTATATAGACAAATTTCAATACCTTTGATAAACCAAACTTAAGGAATACAATTGCTTTCCTGACCATAAGCCTCTGCTCCAGACAGTTGAATGTTTAAATTTAAAGTACAAGGCTTGCTGGGCTTTTTAAATACTGAAGAATAACCGTTGAGAGTGGAGAAATATTGTATTGTAGAGGTTCTATGGTGTGATCTGTTTTTCTGATGACTTTTAGAATTAATTTAGACTAACTTTTAGCTGATCTGCAACGTTACAATATAAATGTATGACAGGTGTTGTAAATGACTACAAAAAAGCTTCATTTGTTTTCCTCATATTATAAAAGTAACAATAATGTTATTATTTAAAAATGAAACATTCGTGACCACTTAAAGTTATGGAACTCCTGCAAAATATTTTCTGATAGCAAACATGGGAGTATAACATGATTTTCAAATGAACAGGTAAATCTTCTTACGCATAAATAATTTAAATGCAGAATTCTATGAAAACTGTTATTTATATTTTATTCAAGTCAAGTCTTAAAATTCAGCTGAATTAGGTAGCTAAGGAACTTATGTATTCATGGAGTCAAATGCACACATCAAAATTTTTTATGACAAAAACTAATTCATTACATGATATCTACATTATTTGTATTTACCTTATTTCAATATATAACTTTTACTTGATTTTCTTCTCAGAACATGCCAAAGTTTAATTCCATATCTATTTCGGGATACCACATGCAAGAAGCTGGTGCAGATGCAGTTTTGGAAATGGCCTTTACTATAGCAGATGGTTTGCAATACATCCAAACAGGTAAATGACTAGAAAATAAAAACAAACAGATATGGGAAATAAGTATCAATGAAATATCAAACTAACAAAACTTCTTGCAAAATGTTTTAATGAATGGGAACAAAAAAGGATTTATTCTTACTTTACAATTTGCAAGCTTCACTTAGAAATTTAGAGAACAAATTATTTACAAGTGATAACATCCCAAAATCATTTGCACTGCAGCACATGAGAAAATAAACACACGAAATGTGATAGAAATTGCAAGCAAATAATTACGAGTTACATGTATTCTCCATTTTTAAGATAAACACTTTTAGTTTTAAACTGCCAGAAATAATTATATTCCAAGAAATTATATTCCAAAGAAAGCCAAGATAAAAAGATATGTCATGATTATGGCTATGGAGCAATTATAGAAGAATGAGTGAAAACAGTTTCAACAAAATGACTGTGGAAAATATTCTGAATGAGGATTTGTCCGCTATGCTCTGAGACATATTTTTGAAATTAAATTCAAATTTTTTTTCTTCATTTTTCATTGGTCAGTAAAAAATTTACTATGTTTTCTGCTGAAATGAAGAGTTTAGAAGAATAAATCTTTTGAAACAAGGTGACTTTTAAATATATTTCTTTTTCAGGTTTGAGCAGAGGTCTTGATATTGATAAGTTTGCTCCACGTTTGTCATTTTTCTGGGGAGTTGGAATGAATTTTTATATGGTATGTCTGAATAAAATATTTTATAGTATCATAAACCTTTAAAATTGAACTATATCAGATACTATGTATGCATTTCAGCTCACATTTCAGAAGCTCAAAAAGTAATAGCAAACATGGCATGAAAATATAGCTACTTCAACAAAAATTCAAAATGTCTATGTAAACCATACTATTCACTTCCTTTACGGAGACTAAAAAATATATTAAAAGTATCCATTTAATTTTTATCAACTTTTACTACTGATTACCATTTTAAAGAGCCCAAACCCTACACAAAACTGAAAATTGGGTCAGTGAGTTCTATTTTTTTTTAATGGACTGTGCTCTGACATCTGACTGCCTCAGCAAATCCTTATATATGTTATATGTCAGAGCATCTCAGCTGACTTATAATTATAATAGTTATAATTTTAATGTAAAGATTAGACTCAACTTTTTATAAGAAATTGAAACTTCTACAATTGTAATTTTACGAAGGAATGTTTTTTTTTGTTGTTAATATTGACAAGAAAAAACAGTTAAAAGTATTCCAGTCATACATATGATTACTTTTATAATATGTTGTACTATAATAGTATTATGTACATGATGTATAGTACTGTAACATGCAAAAAGTGAATTAAAATAAAGAATTGAAATCTTGATCTTTCTTTTTAAGTGTAAGTAGATAAATAATTTATTAATGTATATGAATTGTTTTTTAATTAGGAAATTGCAAAAATGAGGGCTGCAAGAAGACTTTGGGCAAACCTATTAAAAGAAAAATTTAATCCAAAGAATCCTAAATCTTTATTGCTACGAACACACTCACAGACTTCTGGATGGTCATTAACAGAACAGGTATGTGATAAATATACTGTGCCAATTGCCATGTATTATGGTTTTTGTCGAGCCTTCAACTTTAGTTGAAAAAGCGAGACTAAGCGATCCTACATTCCATCGTCGTCGTCCTCGGCGGCGTCCACAAATATTCACTCTGTGGTTAAAGTTTTTGAAATTTTATAACTTTCTTAAACCATACTGTATTTCTACCAAACTTGGACAGAAGCTTGTTTATGATCATAAGATAGTATCCAGAAGTAAATTTTGTGGAAATAAAATTCCATTTTTTCCGTATTTTACTTATAAATGGACTTAGTTTTTCTGCGGGAAAACATTACATACACTCTGTGGTTAAAGTTTTTAAAATTTAAATAACTTTCATAAACTATCCTGGATTTCTTCCAAACTTGGACTGAAGCTTATTTATGATCATAAGATAGTATCCAGAAGTAAATTTTGAGAAAATAAAATTCCATTTTTTCCGTATTTTACTTATAAATGCACTTAGTTTTTCTGCGGGATAACATTACATCACTCTGTGGTTGTAGTTTTTTAAATTTTAATAACTTTCTTAAACTATCCTTGGTTTGTACCAAACTTGGACAGAAGCTTGTTTATGATCATAAGATAGTATCCAGAAGTAAATTTTGTAAAATGACAAATCCACTTTTTCCATATTTTACTTTAAATGGACTTTTTTTCTGTCAGGAAACAACACATTCACTCTGTGGTTAAATTTTAAACTTTCTTATACTATTTTTTATTTGTACCAAACTAAGACAGAAGCTTGTTTATGATCAAAAGCTAGTATCTAGAAGGAAATTTTGTTAATATTTTGTACCTGTGTACAGTGATGTCACTAAGTTTTGTAGAAGCAGGCTGAATTTCTAAAATAGGTGGCAAGTACATGCGGACGGCGAAGCCGTTCGCAGCGACGAGCTTGCTCGTCGTTACTACGGCCGGGGGTCTGGGGCCCGCTCAAGGGCCCCTGGATTTTTTTTTAAAATGGTGCAAAATCCTGCATTCTGGGGGTGTCCTAGACCCTTATTCAGACCTCTGAAAACATCATTTTTTACTGAAGATAATGTAAATGATTAACTAAAATTAGCAACATGATGGGTAAATTTTCTGTACATGTGATCACATCATTGATCATCTTGATGGACCAATATACATTTTTGTGCATTTTCCTGCAGACTGCTAGTAAATATTTTTGAACTGAAAGAATCCAAAAATCTTAGTTTGAATAGAAACATATTGTCTCTGGTTTGAATTATCACTTGCATTGAATAATTTAGTTTTAAATGAAAATTGTAATTCTGACATTGAGAACATTATGTTTTAATTTTATATTAAAAAAGTGTTGGTTTTGTTTTTACAAAATTAAAAACAATATTCACTGACTAGTAGTCAGCTGGAGCTTCGATTTCAAAGTTAAAACTGTTACAGAGGTGCTATATTTTATAAAATCGTATACTCTCCCCAAAAAGATTTGAAAATTTAGACTAAAATTCCTGCATTCTGAGCATACCTGGGAGTGATTTAGATGCTTGGGAAAATGTTAATTTTGTCTTATTTTTGATTTTTTTTTTAAATGAGAATCCGTATATAGTCCTGGCAAGGCTAATCTATATCAGATTTTTTTCTGGGAAGTCTGTTCTTGAATATATGTAAATAATACACAGTCAAGTGCCTGTGAAATAATAGGTGAAATATTATAATTTTATTTCAATAATAATCGAATTTATTAAATATCTTGATTGATTTATTTGCGTACGTACTTAGTGACAAATGATCGACCCCAATTTTTCTCATAAGACTTGTACACGTATTTCAAACATGTTGTCAAGCTATGTCGTTTTATTTTTTCTTATTTGTTAACTGTTCTGTAAGCAGTAAACTAAAATCCTTTTGAACTAAAGATATTTTTAAAAATTATTTGTGGTCGACAATATTCTACTTTCGTTATTGACCTTCATTCTCTGGACACCACGTGGTCGTGGGCTTTGAAATGTGAACTACAAAAGGTGCTGTTTTCCAGATTCTTGACAACATTATATATATTATACTTTCTTTTATTTGACTGATATATTTTCATAACATGCTATTGTCATCTTTGGCCTATTCCTTCTCTTGAAGCCAAAACCAAACAGGGTCATAATGTCCATCGGAACGTCTCTCTTTTTATCCTTGCAAACATACAATACTTACCGACTTTAAATAGACGACCAATCAGCGGACTGCATTTACATGAACTATATTTAGTCAAAGGTAAACACTGATTTACATCCTTGTTTATCGCGACTTTAATCGTGGAAGCTGATGCATTGAACAATTATTTGTTAATATTAACCTGATTATCTTTTTTATCTTATTATTTTTTTTTACTCATGCAAAAATAGCCGGCGGGAAAACGACAATAACCGGCGAAAATCGCCGGCTGCCGGCTTCTAACGACATCACTGTGTGTATCTGTATTTTACTACTTATAAATGGACTTCTTCCAGTTAACATTACATCCAGTCTGCAGTTAAAGTTTTTAAAACATTTATTAGATTCATAAACTATCCAGGATTTTTTACCAAACTTGGACAGAAGTTTCCTACAATCCAAACATGGTATCAAGCGGAATATTTTTATTGATTTTTTCCCTCATTTTTGTTGATCCTGCAATTTACAGCAAAAGTAGGCGAGACACTGGGTTCCGCGGAACCCTTACAAATTTTTATTTTAATGCCCTGCCTATGAAAGCAGGGGAACATAATGTTTTTTTTGGTCTGTGTTTCAGTCTTTCTGTTTTGTCCATGCATTCATATGTGTCTGTCCAATTTTAATTTAATTTTTGGTTGAATGAAGTTTTCCATAAATGATGTGAATTTGCAAAAAATAAATGTAAAAATTAAGGTTTCTCCTAATAATTAACATGAATAGGAAACCATTTACATTGACACATGAAACAAAAAACTAATAAATGCCAAATAAAGTATGAAGTCAAAGAGCATTTAGGACAAATAGATAAAATATGTACAGGGATTTAGTTTTCCATAAAAACCAACCTAGCAGTTTATGTTTTAGGATCCCTATAACAATATTATAAGGACATGTGTAGAAGGCATGGCTGCAGTATTTGGTGGAACCCAGTCCTTACATACTAACTCATTTGATGAAGCCTTAGGATTACCTACTCGATTTAGTGCAAGAATTGCTAGAAATACTCAGATTATACTACAAGAAGAATCTGGTATCACTAAGGTATTGTTTTATTCTTTCTTTTGTAAATAACAAATAATGTATGGATTACATCAATCAGGCAATACAGTTGAGTATGCTGTTAAACTAAATAAGTATCTTTATTCATCAAAACTACATACAATTTTGGCCTCATATACTGTCATGACTGTTTGTATCGTAACAAATGATTCTCTACAATAAAATACAAATACACATTAACATACATTGTAAGTAAAAATATAACTTAAAACACTAAAGGCATAATACTAATCAAACAATATGATTCACTTTCTTTCACGCTTAATAAATAACTTGTTAAATTAAAAAATTAATTGAAATAAATATTAATTTGTTAGTACTTTTACAATTCTTTATATAACAATTTATATGAGCGCAATGTTACATATGCGCAAATACTAAAAATATAGTATCTGCAATATTATAAATAAAATAAATAAATTCAGTTATAACAAACGAAAGAAATACTCATCAGAAATACCAGGATAAAATTTGCGTATACAATAGGCACTTTTTGTCTACGGAAGACTCATTAGGACGCTTCAATCAAAAGGTTTAAAATGGCCAAATAAAATACCAAGTTAAAAAACATTGAGGACCCAGTATTACACTCAAACCAAACATAAAAGCCTATGATATAAATAAGACCTCAACACACAAAGATGTTAATGTATGACCATTTGTCTACAAAGTTCTATACAGATTATAATACATTCCTCAGTAATAAAATAAGACAAATACCAAGCCTTTATGGGCTTATGAAACACAAGCTTGATTAAACATGCTTTAAATTTTGATATAAATATATTGAAATGTTACTTTTGAAAAGACTGTTCAGTTTATATATTCTTTTGAAAAATCATAAATGTAAAAATAAAGCATTTATTAATTCGTTGACAGGTGGCTGATCCATGGGGAGGATCTTACATGATGGAAAGCCTGACAGAAGAAATCTATGAAGCAGCACTTAAAGTTATAAATGAGGTATTTCAGTCAATGTCTGAATCTATGAAAGTTATCAAAGACCTAACTAATAGCCAATGAAAATGTCATTATATTGTCTCACAATGCTGAATAAGCCAATCAAAATAATGCATTTTTTCATATCATTGCTTCGTATCACAATCCATGCAGTGTGATACTAGAAATATCTCTATATGCTAGAAATAGATAACAGGTTGTGACCATAAGAGAATTCATTTTTCTATATAAAAAAAGAGTTTATATTTGCCTTGTAAATGTCTAGTATGATGGTTTTGCTATGAATTATTACCAATTGTTTTTATAGTAAAACTCTCAAATTATGCTGTATTTGAGGGGTTAGGCAATACTTGAAATATTTTATTCTCCTCTCACAAATGATATTTCATTCAGATAATTTATAAATTCTTTTGGCTTTATGAAATGTCAGATATTTAATAAGGATATTTAGTTCAAATTATAATAAAAAAGATTATTATTTCATCTGTTTGTGCTTTTATCTATCCACAGAATAGAGTAGGCAACTGTTATCAACAGAAATTTATTTATGACTGCACATTTCACTGTATACTTGCAGGTAGAAGAAATGGGTGGAATGGCAAAAGCTGTTGCTGCAGGCATGCCAAAGCTGAGAATTGAAGAATGTGCTGCAAAAAGACAGGCTAGAATTGATAGTGGTTCAGGTAATATCTATAGCTATAGCTAATAGCATACAAAGACCCATTGGTGGCCTACAGCTGTTTATTGCACTATGATTGGTTGTTCACATTCCCCATTTCCATTTTTAATTTTATTCATATTTATACAGTTTTTGTGTAAAAAGGGTTGTATTTATTTTACAGTTTTTAGGGTAAGTATTGTGTAAAATGCAATCAAAGTCAAATTCTCGCGGGTTTGATGGCTATATATCCCAGACTTTGTTTCTACCTTTGAGAGCACAGAAAACATAGTGTAGTGATTTGAACAATCTTTATATCCTATCAATGTCCATTACCAGCAATATGTTAGACAAACCCTTGATTCTCAAAACATAAAATGATTTGTATATGTTGCTATTGTATATTTATTTCCCCCTTTAGACCCCATTCACACTAGGACATTTTTAACAATTTAAACTAGACAGGTTTACTTCAGATTGATTTAAGGGCTTATGTGAACTCTTCAAATTTATCTTCAATCAGTCTAAACTAAAACACCAAAAGAAGTGGTTTAGTTTGAATTAATCTAAAGTAAACAAATCTTTCTTTAAATGTGAACGCAGAAATCGGCTTAAACTAGTACGATTGAATGGAAAATAATGTATGCACATGTATAGCGGCAAAACTATCTCAGAGGTTTGTTGTTTAACCCATATTTCTCTGTTAATAGATCTTTAAAACAAACTGAAGACATGTTGTCTTTGCCGTAGCATACATTTGCGAAATCAATGTCTTCTTTTCTTACATGTTGATTTCTTTTTCTCTTCAGAAACTGCAGTATTTCGTCATATTTAAACTTCATTGCTACAGTTATTTTATTTTTTTCAAAATAAAAAAAAACTGCAATAACACAAGTATCAAAATTTTAACTTGTTTTTCAAGAGAAACAATATCTTTATCCAAATTTATTTTTTCAAGTGTGTTTATCAGTGTATCAACACATGAATTTAATAGATCAGTTCTATTTATACACAATGTTTACAATTTTAAGTGTAAAAAAATTAGACCGATTGCCTTTATAATTGTAGCGTGAACGCAGTGGTTCAGATTAAACCAATAGTGATCCTAATGTGAACACTAACTGGTTTTATTTAGATCGATTCAAATTAGGTTGATTAAAAAAATGCTAGTGTGAACAGGGTCTTAAATATTGATTGTGAACTTTTATATCCAATTCAAAAACAATAAAGTTCTATCAAGAGAAATTCTACTGGGCAAGAACTTCTCTTCTTTAAGATTTATATTAGAAAATAAGATATTTTTATGTCCCTCCATATAGTGGTCACAGCAGTATAGTTGTAAGTTCTACCCTCATCCGTCATTCCAAAACAAACAGTTCTACAGAATTTTTATCTAAAAGCTTTCACATATTGAGCTATGTGAGTCTACGATGATGAGTTACATATCATGATTACTCTGGCTCTGATCTGCTGATTTTTGTCAAAAAAAAATTTTTGTCAGTCTTTGTGGGTGCAGAAACTTTCTTGCTGTGTTGAAGACCCATTGGTTGACTTCGGCTGTTATCTGCTCTTTGGGCCATTTTTTGTCTCTTTGACATATTCCCAATTTCCATTCTCAATCTTATTTAAACTTTTTAATTTCATGCAATTACTGTAATTCACAAATTTACATTCCTAAAAATAGCTTTAAGCTTTTTTTGCAATTGCAGCCATTTGTATCGTTATGACACACTTAGTTTATTATACCAGCTGCTATCAATGATTCCCAAATAAACCATCCATATTGCCATATATGCATTTCTTTAGGTGTATTTCATTAATGTACAAATACATGTGTACATTTGTTAAACTCTAGCCAATATAGATCTTTACAACGATACCTAGAAAAAAAATGGTAAACATTGTATGTTTTATATTACAGAGGTGATTGTTGGTATAAACAAATATAAGTTGGCTGAACAGGGTGAAATTGATGTTCTATGTATAGATAATTCAGTGGTCAAACAAAAACAAATGGAAAGGTTGATGAGAGTCAGAGAGACCAGAGATACAAAGAAGGTATGTGAAATTGATGTTCTATGTATAGATAATTCAGTGGTCAAACAAAAACAGATGGAAAGGTTGATGAGAGTCAGAGAGACCAGAGATACAAAGAAGGTATGTGGCATTGATGTTCTATGTATAGATAATTCAGTGGTCAAACAAAAACAGATGGAAAGGTTGACGAGAGTCAGGGAGACCAGAGATACAAAGAAGGTATGTGAAATTGATGTTCTATGTATAGATAATTCAGTGGTCAAACAAATCAGATGGAAAGGTTGATGAGAGTCAGGGAGACCAGAGATACAAAGAAGGTATGTGGCATTGATGTTCTATGTATAGATAATTCAGTGGTCAAACAAATCAGATGGAAAGGTTGATGAGAGTCAGAGAGACCAGAGATACAAAGAAGGTATGTGAAATTGATGTTCTATGTATAGATAATTCAGTGGTCAAACAAAAACAGATGGAAAGGTTGACGAGAGTCAGGGAGACCAGAGATACAAAGAAGGTACTGTATGTGAAATTGATGTTCTATGTATAGATAATTCAGTGGTCAAACAAATCAGATGGAAAGGTTGATGAGAGTCAGAGAGACCAGAGATACAAAGAAGGTATGTGAAATTGATGTTCTATGTATAGATAATTCAGTGGTCAAACAAATCAGATGGAAAGGTTGATGAGAGTCAGGGAGACCAGAGATACAAAGAAGGTATGTGGCATTGATGTTCTATGTATAGATAATTCAGTGGTCAAACAAAAACAGATGGAAAGGTTGACGAGAGTCAGGGAGACCAGAGATACAAAGAAGGTACTGTATGTGAAATTGATGTTCTATGTATAGATAATTCAGTGGTCAAACAAATCAGATGGAAAGGTTGATGAGAGTCAGAGAGACCAGAGATACAAAGAAGGTATGTGAAATTGATGTTCTATGTATAGATAATTCAGTGGTCAAACAAATCAGATGGAAAGGTTGATGAGAGTCAGGGAGACCAGAGATACAAAGAAGGTATGTGGCATTGATGTTCTATGTATAGATAATTCAGTGGTCAAACAAATCAGATGGAAAGGTTGATGAGAGTCAGGGAGACCAGAGATACAAAGAAGGTATGTGAAATTGATGTTCTATGTATAGATAATTCAGTGGTCAAACAAATCAGATGGAAAGGTTGATGAGAGTCAGGGAGACCAGAGATACAAAGAAGGTATGTGGCATTGATGTTCTATGTATAGATAATTCAGTGGTCAAACAAATCAGATGGAAAGGTTGATGAGAGTCAGAGAGACCAGAGATACAAAGAAGGTATGTGAAATTGATGTTCTATGTATAGATAATTCAGTGGTCAAACAAATCAGATGGAAAGGTTGATGAGAGTCAGAGAGACCAGAGATACAAAGAAGGTATGTGGCATTGATGTTCTATGTATAGATAATTCAGTGGTCAAACAAAAACAGATGGAAAGGTTGACGAGAGTCAGAGAGACCAGAGATACAAAGAAGGTATGTTAAACAAAGTATCAGACATTCTCTAGCATTATTTTTTAGCTCCCGGTATATGCATATTTCTATGCTGATGTTACCACTCTGCTTTTTATGATAGATATAAGATGATTGTATAAGTGTCAATGAGAAATGAAGCCATCCAAGTCACAATTTGTAAAAGTAAACAATTATTTATAAGTCAAAGTTCGGTCATCAAGACGGGGCCTTGGCTCACTGAACAGCAGGGAAAACCAACAGTCTCATCAATATAAAAACGAGAAATAAAAAACACTAAAATTAATGTTGGATCAGTCAGACACAGACTTTCTGTTTTGGATACTATGAAGTTCAACTTGTGGTCTGCTTAGCATGACAATGCCTGCAATCTTGTTAAGTCTGAAAGATGTCACAAATTGAAATTATTTAAATCCTGTCAAAGCAACAAATACTCATCGTGATAACAATATCTGCAAGCAGTGTTAATATTCCTCTTTAATAAGATAGTACTTGGCTGCTCATTATTTGTTAAGTCTTTGTTTTACAATTCTAATTATATAGAACTTATAATTTATTTTATACGAATTAAGATATCATTTTAAATCTTATTATATTTTCCTATAATTTAGGCAGAAGATAGTTTGGAAGCCATTACTAAATGTTGTGAGTCAGGTGAGGGGAACTTGTTAGCCCTGAGTATAGATGCTGCAAGGGCAAGATGTACAGTAGGGGAGATAACTGATGCTATGGAAAAGGTAGGTATAACATAGATAATATCTTACTTTTGAAAGTAGAAGTAATGGGTTCTTATTTAAACAAAAGTGTGGAAAACATGAGCTAATCAAACTCTAAAAGTTTGAATGGATATATTAAAATGTTAATACCTGAAACATCATGAAGTCTTGTTAATATGACATTCCTCAAGAAAAAGACAATAATACCATATAAGATGTGGATGAAGACATGCATCTTCGTCTGATTACAAACAAAAATTCAATCCCTGTCTGAGACAAAGAAAATGTACTTATAATAGTATTCAATGTGATTTACATCTATACATTTTTAAATGTTTGCTTATTTCACATGATGATGATAGTAAAACAGCTTCTGTGATAAATATTTTTGGTTTACCACTTACCTGCATAATTATGAAAACAAGGTGCTTGAACCAAAAGTCTGTTTTCTGTAAGTCAAAGAAAGTTGTTGAATAAAACATTAATTTTTTTCTAGCTTTAGTGAGATAGGAAGATTTTTCACCTATGAAAGAGTGTATTTCCAGAAAGGCATTCCCTTGGGAAATATAAAATGTTTATTCTACATTTAAATCTGACCCCAGATGATGTGAATAAATTTGACTCTTCAGTTCTTTTCCAGTTTTATATGCTGATGACTTTTTCAAATGGTCAAATTTTGTTTACCAGCTTTATAGTTTAATGCTTACCTTCAATGAAATGCTTTTAATAATCCTGTTTATAAGTAAAGAAATAAATATGCATGCACAAATTTATTTTAACATATGACATGATCCAACTTCTCAACAAAATGTGAACTTGATCATATGATTCTTTAAAAGAATTAGTGAAACATCTTTATCATTTTAATATATTTATATTATTGTCTAACTTCGTAAATAATCTTGTATGGTTAGAGTTATGCTTCTTTACATTTAGATTGAAGAATAATTTATCTCAAAAAGGAATTTGCACAAATCACTTATTAAATATTATATCAATATAACACTTTATGATAGGTTTGCAAATCAGAAGTAGCTGTTGTTTGTAAGAAAATGATAAAAATCTGAATATCAAGTAATGTGTTATAGTTTGCAACAGAGGATGACTATAATTTAGTATTTATATGTACTATACAATAATTGTCTGGTCAGTGTTTGTAAAAGATGTAAGTAGCTTAGATGAACTATTCACAGATAAGCTACTGTAATTCATCGTAAAATATCATCAGTGAAATTTTCTACATCCTCGAAAGAATTTGTTCCATTCATACTTGTCAGTACCAATTTATGGGTAATGAGAAAAAATTGTATATGAATGGGTACCTGATTATGTGTTTTTAACCAATAAAATTGAGAATGGGAATAATTTGTCAAAGAGACAACAACCCGACCAAAGAGCAGATAACAGCCACAGGTCACAAAAGGGTCTTCAATGCAGCGAGAAACTCCCGCACCCGGAGGTGTGTTTAAGGTGGTACCAAACACTTTTTAAAACTAAAATTAATTTGGCTCGTTTAATTTTCATAAAATTTTGACAAAGTATTTACTCTGACCCTTTGACAAAAATACAGAAATCTCAAAAAATTTGAACCAAACGTTTTATCAGAAAAATTACACTGGTTATATAGCAGTTTGACAAACACTTATTTTGATCATTGAGAAGCTTAATATTCCCTTTACAACACAACGTAATTAAAACGTTTAGCTAATTTTACAGAGTTATCTCCCTGTAGTGTTAGGTACCACCTTGAGCTAGCCCCTAAACAAAAATGTATACTAGTTCAATGATAATGAACCGTTCAGAACGTCATACTAAACTCCAAAATATATAAAAGGAACTAAAATAAAAAAATTAAACAAGACTAACAAAGGCCAGAGGTTCCTGACTTGGGACAGTTTGCTTACAAATCCCAGGAGATTTTGTATTTTGAATACTTAAAATCCTGTTTAAAATTGTGAAATATTTACTGCAATAAGCAAAGATAATAACTAATTTGTATCCTGTAATCAACCTTTCTTCATATACAGGGTGACAGATAACAAGATGAATGTATAGAGTACCTTTATAGCTATAGTCTCCTGGTATAGTTTATCTATTAAAAGCTTATGGTTATGTACAAGTTACTGTGTATATAATAGTTCAATGTTGGGTCCTCATGGTGGAAGGCATGAGCCTCTAGTATATTTTCTTACTCCGTATGAATATTGAATATGTCATTTGATGTACAAATTTTGTTGTAGATATATGGAAGACATGTAGCTAGTGACAGAATGGTCAGTGGAGCTTATAAATCAGAGTATGGTGACACTGATGATATCTCTAAAGTTATTAAAAGGGTAGAGGTAAGTTTATAATAATTGGTCATCATATCAATTAGCTGCGGAACCGTAGCTCTTAGGTCCTTATGTTATTTTTTGACTATTTGCGGACCATAGATCCGCAAATAGTCAAAAAATAACATAAGGACCTAAGAGCTACGGTTCCGCAGCTACATATCAATGTGTTTAATGATTGGTCATCATATCTATGTGTTTAATTATTAGTCATCATATCTATGTGTTTAATGATTGGTCGTCATATCTATGTGTTTAATGATTGGTCATCATATCTATGTGTTTAATGATTGGTCATCATATCTATGAGTGAACAATATTTTCCAAAAGAACTTTCTGTAATTGGGTATATCAGTCTTCGATTCTTAGCTTCGGTTTGCATGCAGCAACAGCTTTTGCCATGCATTCCATCCATATCATCTGCCTGGATGTTTACAGTAAAATTTTCAGTCATGAATATAAACATCATGTCCTTGGATAAATATTTATCAAAGGTACCAGGACTACAATTTAATACGGCAGACACGTGTTTCATCTACATAAGACTCATCAGTGATGTTCGCATCAAAATATTTATAAAGCCAAACAAGTACAAAATTGAGGACCCAAAATTCCAAAAAGATGTGCCAAATTCATCTAAGGTAATCTATGCCTGGCACAAGATTAACTAGGGTAGATTAACACAATAAGAAAAAAATCATCACCCAAGACAAAGTCATGGGTGATAATTTTCCCACTGAGGGTGTTAATTACCCTAACACCTTCATCTTGTGGCAGTGTGTTTTTTTATTTTACTGAATGCCTTATGATTGAAGTGTGCACTATGTTATTAGGAGGACAATTGTAAAAAAATAAAGTCATAAAATAAGATAGCTAACTAATAAGTGTAATGACTTAATTGTGCAGAATGTTTCCTTATACTTTAGTTTTCCATATGTAATGTCACTTCCTTGGATACATTCCACTGTCATTTTGTCATCAGTTATTTAAATAACAACAACAAAATGATTTTTGTTAATTATTGGTTTGTTTAGTAATAATAAGGTGTCTTTCTAAAATTTGACAGTAAATTTGTTCCTGTATGTTTTTATATTATTTAAAATATATATATATATTAGATTAATGTAAACATTCATAAGATTGTCAACTCTATCCCGAATTTGTCAATTAAAACAGCAAAAGACGTAGAAATATATGAATTTTTTGGTATTTGAGCAAGTGTAAAATCATTTGTTCCCAGGACTAATGCTATACCGACCAGAAACTTTTAAAAATTTTACGACACTAGAGAGACAAAAGTCAATAATTTTCTTCAGTTTTACCGGTTTAAGGAAAGTAAGACAACATAAAAAATATGAGGGCAAATACAAAAACTATGACCTCTTGTGTTTTAGAAATTGAAATTTAAGTTAAGTTAAGTTAAGTTATTTAATATTATATAAATCATTCATATTATATAAATCAACCGAAGTTAAGTTAAGTTAAGTTATTTAATATTATATAAATCAACCATCGTTGCACGGGATTCTTACTGTTGCCCGGTCTGATTGCATTGATATCTGCATCGTTAGCGAGAGCCTTATCCCTACTGCTACCGGGGTTTAACATTATCAATTGGCAAATCAAGCCTTTTAAACTGTACTTTGAAAATGATTGAAATATATGAAATAATACATTAAAAATCTTGATAAAACTATAGCGAGGGTCTCAACACTTGCAGGTGCGTGTAGCTCACAGCTTAAGGATATGAGGAAAAGTATATGTGTTTTATAAATCACAAGTCTACTACCAATAATTATGCACACTTTTTAGAATTTCGTAAAATTTTCGTTTTTGTACTTTTTCGCATGGACTGGCTCATATCAGACTAATACCTTTAATATTGTATAACGTTAGGCATGATATATTAATATGAAAGACACAAAAATATTGAAATGATAAACACAATATAATTGAATGATAAGCACAATATAATTAATTTATCAGCAAAATATATATTGAATAATTGATGTTTTGTTTTTAATACTGACTTTATCAGCAATAATATCAAGCGAGCCCTTTTTGATATTTGTAAACTGTCTCAGTATTAATAATATCAAGAGAGCCCACAAGGGCGGGTTGATGAAGTTAGTATGAAACATGATTAAATGGCATAATGATTATTTTTTTTATCGTATTGTTTTAGCAATAGGTTGAGAATATGAATTAAACTGAATTTGTCATCAAAACTATTTTTATGCGTACCTTTCTTTTTGATAAATGTTAATTTTATGCACAATATTTTAAAAATAAACATTTTATTTAAAAACTAGATTTAGATGGCATCGACTATTACACATTTGTCCTGTTTTTTTCATGTATATCTATTAAATTCATATTTATTTTTACCACAATATCAACATTTAAAAAACCTTGTCCTCCATATCCAATCGTATTTTACGGCACGTCTCAGAGAAATAGAGTTTCAGCACAAACATCTGAAGGTACCAATGAAGGGAAATCAGCAACCTCCAACTGATTTCTTGTATTAAAGATCCGAGCAGGAGTCCATTGCTATATGGCAAGGATCTCCCTTTCCTGGAACCACTTGTGGAATTGGTTTGAGATATATGTTGTTTTTCCTCTGCAATTTGCATTAACTTTTGAGCATACGTTTTCTTCAACCCAAGCAACACCTGTACCTGTGCCAAGCTTATTTGTTAGTAGCATAATGAGGTCCAACACTTGGATAAAATATAAAGGAAAAAACTCATCACTTAAGAATCAAATAGTAGATCAGGAATGAAAACTGCATGTTTACTTAAATTTTCAAGGAATAAGAAAATAATGATAATTTGTCTATGTTAATTTGTTTCATCATCTTTGGAGCTTTTAATTATTGATAATCACTGAAATCATATTAGGGAATTTGTAGAATACTAATTAAAATTATCAGTGATTATGTAAAATCACTGGTAATTTTCAGGGAATCTGTATAATCACAAATGATTTTAGTGATTCTACATAATCCCTGAAAAATCAGGGATTCTACATAATCACTGATTATACAAATTCACTGTAACATATATAAGTAATTTGTATCGTAATTGCCATCAGTGATTTATCAAACCCTTATCTGTATTATGTCTAGGTATATTTTAAGTGAATAAAGAAATTGGCAATTGGTAATTAAAAAATACTATTTTTAGAAACATTTAAAAAAAAATATAAAACAAAAAATCTTAACAAAACATGCTTGGACCCTGTGATGGACAATTTTTTTTCAGGTGTCTGTAACTCTTGTAACTCATTTCAATAATTATGATAATATGCAAAACGTAACATAAGAAAACGACATTCTCATCATGTAATAAAATAACAGTATACTTCACTTTAAAATGCCTATTTTTTGATAGGCTAATACAAGGGAGAGAATTTACTCAATCCCATGGCTTTTTTGACAATTGTTTTAATGTCACCCTCTCGTGCAGACCAATCAAAAATTGATAGTTTAAAGGACAATAATTTGAATTTACATGAAATACATAAAGACAATGCTCAAGTTTAACATTAGGTCTCAGAACTTTTTTCTAGACTGTCATATAATGAAAATAAACCACCTTTTAGTGTCTTGTGTACAATTTGGAGTTTAGTATGGAGTTCATTATCACTGAACTAGTTTATATATTTGTTTAGGGGCCAGCTGAAAGGATGCCTCTGGGTGCATTGCAGACCTGTTGGCAACCTTCTGCTGTTGTCTGTTCTATGGTTGGGTTGTTGTCTCATTGACACATTCCCCATTTCCATTCTCAATTTTATTGCTTCACTTCTGTTGATTTTTTAGCTCACCTGGCCCGAAGGGCCAAGTGAGCTTTTCCCATCACTTTGTGTCCGGCGTTCGTCGTCCGTCGTCCGTCGTCGTCGTTAACTTTTACAAAAATCTTCTCCTCTGAAACTACTGGGCCAAATTAAACTAAACTTGGCCACTATCATCATTGGGGTATCTAGTTTAAAAAATGTGTCCGATGACCCGGCCAACCAACCAAGATGGCCGCCATGGCTAAAAATAGAACATAGGGGTAAAATGCAGTTTTTGGCTTATAACTCAAAAACCAAAGCATTTAGAGCAAATCTGACATGGGTAAAATTGTTTATCAGGTCAAGATCTATCTGCCCTGAAATTTTCAGGTGAATCGGACAAATGTTGTTGGGTTGTTGCCCCTGAATTGGTAATTGTAAGGAAATTTTGCTGTTTTTAGTTATTATCTTGAATATTATTATAGATAGAGATAAACTGTAAACAGCAATAATGTTCAGCTAAGTAAGATTTACAAAAAAGTCAATGTGACCGAAATGGTCAGTTGACCCCTTTAGGAGTTATTGCCCTTTTCAACCATTTTTCGTAAATCTTAGTAATCTTTTACAAAAATCTTCTCCTCTGAAACTTTTGGGCCAAATTAATCCAAACTTGGTCAAAATCATCATTGGGGTATGTAGTTTAAAAAATGTGTCCAGTGCCCCGCCCAACCTACCAAAATGGCCGCCATGGCTAAAAATAGAACATAGGGGTAAAATGCAGTTTTTGGCTTATAACTCAAAAACCAAAGCATTTAGAGCAATCCTGACATGGCTAAATTGTTCATTAGGTCAAGATCTATCTGCCTTGCAATTTTCAGATGAATCGGACATTCCGTTGTTGGGTTGCTACCCCTGAAATGGTAATTTTAAGGAAATTTTGCTGTTTTTGGTTATTATCTTGAATATTATTATAGATATAGAGAAACTGTAAACAGCGATAATGTGCAGCAAAGTAAGATCTACAAATAAGTCAACATGACCAAAATGGTCAGTTGACCACTTTAGGAGTTATTGCCCTTTATAGTCATTTTTTAACCATTTTTCGTAAATCTTAGTAATCTTTTAGAAAAATCTTCTCCTCTGAAACTACTGGGCCAAATTTAACCAAACTTAGCCATAATCATCATTGGGGTATCTAGTTAAAAAAATGTGTCCGGTAACTTGGTCAACCAACCAAGATGGCCGCCATGGCTAAAAATAGAACATGGGGGTAAAATGCAGTTTTTGGCTTATAACTCAAAAACCAAAGCATTAAGAGCAAATCTGACAGGAAGTAAAATTATTGATCAGGTCACGATCTATCTGCCCTGGAATTTTCAGATGAATCGAATAATCGGTTGTTGGGTTGCTGCCCCTGAATTGGTAATTTTGAGGAAATTTTGTTGTTTTTTTGTTATTATCTTGAATATTATTATAGATAAAGGTAAACTGTAAACAGCAATAATGTACATCAAAGTAAGAACTAAAAATAAGTCAGTACGACCAAAATAGTCAATTGACCCCCTAAGGAGTTATTGCCCTTCATAGTCAATTTTTAACAATTTTCTGAAAATTTGAAGATTTTCAATAACATTTTCCACAGAAAGTACTGTTATAGATAGAGATAATTGTTAGCAGCAAGAATGTTTAGCAAAGTAAGATCTACAAACACATCACCATCACCAAAACACAATTTTGTCATGAATCCATCTGTGTCCATTGTTTAATATTCACATAGACCAAGGTGAGCGACACAGGCTCTTTAGAGCCTCTAGTCTGATGTAATTGTAAAGTTGTGATGTCAAAGTTAAATACTTAAAACATAAAATTCAAAAATAAAAGACAATAATGATAGGACATTCAGTACAATGAATTACATAACACTTACACATAGCTGAGAGAGTGATAGAGCATATTTGTACCCCTCGAAAAAAATATAATGTTTTCTCAGGTTAACAATCTGATCTATCACTCTCTCAGCTATGTGTTATTTTTATAGTGCTTTATAGGAACGTGATAAATAAAGTAATAAAGATCCATACAAAGAACAAAATTGAACTATCTTTATGCTTGAGAATTAGTTAAATTCATAATGGTTAAGATATAAACAAAATTCAAAATTAATGCACAGATGTACAATATAAAAAGTATGGATTACATAACAATGATACCTGATCTATTTTATTAATATTGATAACAACATTTAATATCATTTATAAAAAAAATGGTGAAATTATTATGGATATTAAGCAAACAACAATTAAATGAATCAATAGTTAATTATCTTTTTTCTTTAATCATTGAAAATGTTGATGTGTAAACAGAGATTTATTTGTCAATGTACCTTCTGTCATGAGTAATCTATTATTTACTGTTTAAACACCCATTGAAGTTATTGTTCCAACAAAGATGCAGCATTGCTTCGTTTAAATGATGTTTTGTGAAGTACTTTTAATGTTGAGAACCTGTGGAGTGATATTGAATGAATCTTTGAATACTTTTGTGGGTATTTGTATGTCTGTCTTTTATCTCATCAGTCTATGTGATTAAGTGGACTATTTTAGACTCTGACAACAGTTGTGATTTTATAAAATAATTTAAATCATTACGTATCTGGGGAATTGTTTGAGCCTGAAATATAAAGCAAGTGTTCCAGTTACAGGTGAAATACCACCATTGATTCTTCCCTATTAGTCTTTGTTCAATTTGCATTTTTCAAAAAATTGTGCAGAATTTATCTTTGTTTCAAATAAAGAAATACTTGGCATGAGTAAGGCTTTATCCTGTCCATTACTATTGACAAAATTTCGCATAACTTTTCATTGCATATAAGAAAATAACCCTCACTGGAAGTTAACCAATCAAATTTCCACCTCTTTTTTACGTGTGTGGAAGCTTTAGTAATCATGTAACCTTAAATTTCAAAACTATTCTCTAGTAAAATAATGGTGATTTGAAATAGCCATCTTAATGACCCAGAACTCTGTTACTGCAATGAAATGTTGGATAACTTACCTACAACTGTCAAATACAAGTGATTTTTTTACAAAGCTTTTGACTTATGCAACTGAATGTGACTTACTATGGTTTGATTGTTTTACACCTGGATGTGACTTACTATGGTTTGGTGGTTTTACACCTGGCTGTAACTTACTATGGTTTGGTGGTTTTACACCTGGATGTGACTTACTATGGTTTGGTGGTTTTACACCTGGCTGTAACTTACTATGGTTTGGTGGTTTTACACCTGGATGTGACTTACTATGGTTTGGTGGTTTTACACCTGGCTGTGACTTTCTATGATTTGGTGGTTTTACACCTGGATGTGACTTTCTATGATTTGGTGGTTTTACACCTGGATGTGACTTACTATGATTTGGTGGTTTTACACCTGGATGTGACTTACTATGATTTGTTGGTACTATGGTTTGGTGGTTTTACAACTGGATGTAACTCACTATGGTTTGGTGGTTTTACACCTGGCTGTGACTTTCTATGGTTTGGTGGTTTTACACCTGGCTGTGACTTTCTATGATTTGGTGGTTTTACACCTGGATGTGACTTACTATGGTTTGGTGGTTTTACACCTGGCTGTGACTTTCTATGGTTTGGTGGTTTTACACCTGGCTGTGACTTTCTATGATTTGGTGGTTTTACACCTGGATGTGACCTACTATGATTTGGTGGTTTTACAACTGGATGTGACTTTCTATGGTTTGGTGGTTTTACACCTGGATGTGACTTACTATGGTTTGGTGGTTTTACACCTGGATGTGACTTACTATGGTTTGGTGGTTTTACACCTGGCTGTGACTTTCTATGATTTGGTGGTTTTACACCTGGATGTGACTTACTATGATTTGTTGGTACTATGGTTTGGTGGTTTTACAACTGGATGTAACTCACTATGGTTTGGTGGTTTTACACCTGGCTGTGACTTTCTATGGTTTGGTGGTTTTACACCTGGCTGTGACTTTCTATGATTTGGTGGTTTTACAACTGGATGTGACTTACTATGGTTTGGTAGTTTTACACCTGGATGTGACTTACTATGATTTGTTGGTTTTACACCTGGATGTGACTAACTATGGTTTGGTGGTTTTACACCTGGCTGTGACTTTCTATGGTTTGGTGGTTTTACAACTGATTTGGTGGTTTTTCACCTGGCTGTGACTTTCTATGATTTGGTGGTTTTACACCTGGATGTGACTTACTATGGTTTGGTTGTTTTACACCTGGATGTGACTTACTATGGTTTGGTGGTTTTACACCTGGCTGTGACTTTCTATGGTTTGGTGGTTTTACAACTGGATGTGACTTACTATGGTTTGGTGGTTTTACACCTGGATGTGACTTACTATGGTTTGGTGGTTTTACACCTGGATGTGACTTACTATGATTTGGTGGTTTTACACCTGGCTGTGACTTTCTATGATTTGGTGGTTTTACAACTGGATGTGACTTACTATGGTTTGATGGTTTTATACCTGGATGTGACTTACTATGGTTTGGTTTGGTGGTTGTACACCTGGCTGTGACTTACTATGGTTTGGTGGTTTTACACCTGGCTGTGACTTTCTATGGTTTGGTGGTTTTACACTTGGATGTGACTTACTATGGTTTGGTGGTTTTACACCTGGATGTGACTTACTATGGTTTGGTGGTTTTACACCTGGATGTGACTTACTATGGTTTGGTGGTTTTACACCTGGATGTGACTTACTATGGTTTGGTGGTTTTACACCTGGATGTGACTTACTATGATTTGGTGGTTTTACACCTGGATGTGACTTACTATGGTTTGACTTACTATGATTTGGTGGTTTTACACCTGGATGTGACTTACTATGGTTTGACTTACTATGATTTGGTGGTTTTACACCTGGATGTGACCTACTATGATTTGGTGGTTTTACAACTGGATGTGACTTACTATGGTTTGGTGGTTTTGCACCTGGCTGTAACTTACTATGGTTTGGTGGTTTTACAACTGGATGTGACTTACTATGATTTGGTGGTTTTACACCTACACCCACATACTTTTCTTACACTCACATCTACTTATTTTTAAGAACTTAAATTATGTTATCAATTTTCAAGAATTAATTTCATTTGTTGTTTAAAATGTTTGGCTGATAAAAAGTCATCTAGATTAAACAAGGAAGAAAATTCAATTAATATATATATTTTTGAAGGATTGGTTACAAAAATGTGAGAAACAAATTAAAATCTAGATATTAAAATGCATACATTTGTTATATATAATCTTCAAGAGTTATTAAACGGAAGTGTTTGATTTATTTATGCCACTAGTATTGATATTCAATTTAGATTTGCTAGAGTAAAATAAAAATTTGAGTTTTTGATTATATGATCATTCTAGCATATGAAATAGCAATGTTTTTCTTACATTAGAAATAATAAATCTTCATTTTGTCATCAATTTTATAAGAAATAGATGGACATCTACTTAGAAAACATGCCAGCCTAAATTATTACAGGAATGATAGAACTAATATGGAGGATGATACAAAAACTTATTTCACCATTTATTGGTGATAGTTACTCAGATTTTTCTCAGCACATTAATACAATTCACTTCTTAGTATTAAAATAATTGAATGAAATATGTCACTGCTTACTTGAATTACCAACTTTATTTCAGCAATTTGCAGAAAATGAAGGAAGACGACCCAGAATATTGGTTGCTAAGGTTGGACAGGATGGCCATGACAGAGGTGGCAAGGTCATAGCCACAGGATTTGCTGACCTTGGATTTGATGTTGATATTGGTCCATTGTTTGCTGTAAGTTATTAATTATAGATAGTCTGTTGACTCTGTCAAACTTAGCATGTGCTTGATAGTACTGCAACCAGAGTTCATTTTTTAAAACTTTAATGGTCCGGAAGAACACACACCTAAATTATATATCGATGGAAAGAGGAAAACTTGTACAATAAGAAAAGTTGGGTCGTAAAAATCCAGAGTGGTCACAATTTTGTGAAATTGAGGTCAAAGGTCAGACCTAAAAATATCAATATTTCAACCACAAGGACAAAAAGGAGAAATATTCTAATATTTATTCAATAGAATGCTACAGAAACGATTCAATCATAAGCATATGCTATAAACGATGTTAAAACGACAAATTTGACTACTTATATGAAGAGCTGCCATTACAAAATGGCGTTGATTTGGAACCTTCTGATTTTTCCATTTAAGACATAACAAAAGAAGAAGTGGCCTTGACCTTTTCACATCCATAAACTTTCATATTGTGTATAGTATTTCACTATAGTATATTACAGAATTATTTTCTAAAGTTTAAAACACCACTTTATCAAATTATTTCAATATTTTTTCTATCTTTGAAAAAAACAAAATTCAAGCGCTGAAACAGTGTAATAATTTTGCATCTTAAAGGTTGTGTATTTTGTGAAAATTAGTATCTAGTTATAGATAAATACATATTGTGTTTTTGCAAAGTCTGGACTGAGCAGTTATAACACAAAATATACTATAGTCACCCGAGGCGAATGCGAGGTCCCTTTTTTATAAGAACAAGTTAGGCCCAGGACAGAGTTTGTTCAAAGCAAACACAGTTTTTGAGTACAACTGCTATCTGGAGCGTAAATACCGTCATGATTCGGTCAAACTCGTCAGATATAGTCTTACCTTTGCATAGGAAACACAAAAGAAATGTGAGTACAAAGTTTCGATCAATGTTCGTGACCCATATTCCCATATGCATATGCATGATGTATCTGCACTGCCAATCCCAAATGTAATGGGGCGAATGTTGCTGCAGAAACGATTGATTTTATAATAGCCATACGTTTACGAATTTTTGTTATCTTTAGGGACAATATACGGTTCAGAAGCGCCTTTGTGTTATTTTCCATCAATTAACTAACAAAAGAATTTTTGAGCCTAGGCTCCGTGTTGAAGACCGGACCGTGACCTTTAATGGTGGCATTGGCACTCATATCACATCTATTAACAAGCTATGCGGGCATCATTTCCATAGAAATACCAAAACGAGGACATAGCTCATAAGAGCACTGGTGGCAGTGTGAAGTAATTGTTCTTCTTTTAATGTATCCTTGATATTTTTAGACACACCTTGGTGTAATTCTGAAAGTCTTAACATAGACTTCAATTTTCCTGCAGCAGATATGGCATCCCCTAAATTGAGTTCAACTCTATATTTCATATCCCTTGGCCCCACTGTGTCTGAATTGTAAGGTGTCATAATATCTAGTTAGTTCAGGAGTATGGCAGTTTGGTAAGCATCACAGACAATCTTGGATAAAATTGATCGGTATATATAGAGGATGTGCTATATGAGAAAGGCTTTTTCTTATGGAAGAACAAATCACATCACTAACAATCGTTATTAATGAACTGACAGCAAGTTCAAATTCTAATTTTTCAGTAACTGTTTTACTTAATTGCACAGGTGTTGACTTCAATAAGTACTTGGTTATGCATGGATAAATGTTTACTCACATTAATAAGCACAACTTAAAAGACTGTCAACACGTTTAAAGGACTCAGTTTTGCGTAGTTTTCTGGGTTTTTTTTAAAGGTTTTTCTTTTACAAAAAAACCCTGTTTTCATATCCAAACTACAAGGAAGAAACTGAGCGCGAGATCGTATAAAAGTGTCAGGTTGTGAGGATACATGTCGATTAGTTTGATCACATATATGGATTTCTGTTGTTTCTAATTTAAAGTTCCCCAAGGGTGACTGGGGAAATGAAATAGTCACTTGGTCTTCCCCCGACCGACAGTAAAACGAAGTGGGGCGTCCGTTTGGCTGTGCGGGATGTATCAAGTTTGCAGTCACGTCCGGTCAGAATGGGGACGTTAAATCCGATGCCTCGTGTAAAGGGAGTGTCACGTTCTTTGCACGTTAAAAACCCTTGCATCAACTCTTTGAGGGGTCCGTAGGTGGCATGTTGCAATGGACAATTTCTGTCCTAATCCAATATACCATCATTTTCCATTGGCAGTCTAAATTTTCCCGATCATCATCCCGAATGGCCTCTATTATGACAAAACCTAACTATTGTTTTTATTTTTAACTTGTTCTCATCCTGAACATGCATGCAATATTTGCCACTGGACGTTAAGCAACCAAGAATCAATCAAACAATCTAATTTAAAGATGCACATCAAGTTTGCCTTCTGGTGCAAGTCTCATACATCACTGATGATTCGCCCACGGAAAGCAGAATATCAAGAGAAGTTGGTTTTAGCATCACCTTGTCACACACCAAATCTCTGCGAAACTTCAATAGTTTTTTTCCCCCGACCACTTGCATGCATATTAATGGCTCTGAGGTTAAACATTGACATACAATGTATTTACTATAGTCATTATCCGGAAAAACCTCTTATCCGAAGGATTTGGTTAACTTTTATATAAAAAAATTTTATTAACAAAAATATAACTTTTTTATAGAAAATACACGAAAGAACTACTATATATATTCAAATCACTCAAAAATAAATTAACTTCTCCTACAAAATCTACATAATCACATCGAAACTATCAAATTGATTGTGAAGGAAAAAATAAATGGTGGAGCTGATTGACGGATAGGAAATTTCCGTAATTAAAAAAGGTACAAATGATGTTTTTATTTTTGAGTTTTTGACAAAATTGTTTGGAATTTGCCCAACAAAATTTGCATGCAGTATCGCAATAATATGTTTTGTCCTCTCAAATGTCAAATACTGTTTTTGAATCATATGTTTTCTCGTTTTCAAAGAAAAACGCGTTAAATTTCTGTCTAAAAAATCAGCCAACTTTAAGTTTGAAAGTTTTACTTGGAGATGGTATTATATTTATGTCTTCATCATTCCGATGATCCTTGATGATATGTGCATAGAAAATATTTACGAAAATAGCGGGAAATTAAACCAAAAAATATATTTTGGGATTTTAAGGTAACTACCCAAAAGCGTAAATTGAGGGGTACCCCCATTAAAGGGATAAAATACAAAAATGTGACCATAGAAACTTTTTACGACCCGACGGAAATTAAAATATAGATATTATTCTATCATTTAAAACAATTTGCAGCCGTGTGTTATTCCGGACCATTAAATTCGTTAACTAAGCGTCTTTTTCGATGTCAGTTGCAGTACTATGAGTAATTAATATTTACATTATCTTTATTGAAGAATATAATTTATGATGTAGGAGTAATACATAAATTTCAGATGAAAATTAATCACCATAAAAGCTATTAAATGCATTTGATGTTAAAACTAACATGCAAACTTCTCATTTACTATCAAAATTAGACATTAAAATTTGAAAAATGGTTCCCACATGATAAATTTCAAAGTAAATCTTTTATAGCAGTACTTTAAAGAAACACCATTAAACCAGATTATGTTCCAATTTCTTTGTTGACATAACTAGGTGTTTTTTGTTCAGAATTTGCTTGATATTTTAAGTAATTGTCATCTTCATGCTTTATAGATCTGTAGAGAGGACAAAAATTTCATTTATTAATTTGTCTGCCCATTTGATTATCTGTCAAAATGTTTTGTTATAAAGCTAATATTCCTTGGGGAAAAGTTCCTATTATGGAACAAGAGTATTTTTCATGTAAATTTTCATAAAATTGTGTTTTTGGGCTTTTTTCACAATCTGGATCTTGTAATCTGGACAGAGGGTCAAAATCGTGTAGTAAACGCTAAATCGTGAAAGTTGACAGGTATGAACTATTAGTAAAAGGTGAATGATAGTTATGTCAGTAAGCATCAGAACTAAATAGAAAATATGGTCAACTTAACCTACATTTTATGGAATATTATTTGACAAAGGTATTACAGTGACTTGACTGTTAGTGTTGCTCTCCACCAATTGCAACCTATTCAAAATTCTGACCAAATTGCAATTTGGTCAAAACTTTGAATGTGTTGCAATTGGTGGAGAGCAACACTAACAGTCAAGTCACTGTAAAAGATTCTATTGGTTTTGGTTAATAGGCTTCAACAACCTTAAGAATGAAAGATGGATAAAATGATTTTTTTTAACATTCATATATTTATATATCCATGGCCTGATTTCCATACAAGGAATTAAGAATATGAATGTGTCTGAGAAAGAAGTTTTGGATTTAATACGTCAAATATGAATGAAAAATTCATAGATCTGTAAAAAAATTAACAGAATTTTTTTTTCTTTTCATTTTACCATATTTATTTATGTTATAGTAAAAAGTTTAATAATGGATTACAAGTTATCTCTGGTTCATTCAGGGATTGAGTGTAAAATCCTAATCATTATTATGATTTTATGTAATCTCTATAATTCCAGTTTTACATGTAGTTTCTAAAATGGGGAATTTTACACATATTCCCTGACCTTAAATAGCCATAAAAAAGGCTGCTGTTTTTACCCGAAATATTGTCAAGGATAGGGAATTTGTGTAATGTTTGGTAAAAATTGCATGGATCACTTGAAATCTCTATCTATATCTTGGGATTATAACTGTAATTACTACACTGCTTAGGAATTAGGTGTAAATTCCCTTATTTTTAGGATTAACCTGAAATACCAGATTACACTGCCTCTTTTTTGACCTCAGAAAAAAAGTGCATATGAACTTTCCATACTAAGATATTACTTTTTATGAAACTTTGTAGTAAAAGTGTGAGGAATTCCTATGGGAAATTGCATTGTCTATATTTTATACAGAAGTTCAACCTTTAAATTCATGTGGTACATGTAATTCCAAGAGTATCATGCAAAAACCATCCTTCAATATTTTTATGGCCTGAAAAATAATTGTTATAAATATGGTCATTGTTTTGACTAGTGCAATACTTTTGGTCCCTCTATTTATATTCTGCATTGTTTGCACATTATTCTCTTTTCTGCAAACCCTATTCAAAACCTCCTTCAAGGCTTTTATTTAAATAAATATAATAAAATGTACCCTTTCCAGCTGACTTTAGTGTTCAGTATCTCATAAAAAGTAAAATCACAAAAATAAGTTACATCATAGTCAATCCTGCATGCTAATTAACAATAAATTGATGGGCAAAAAAGAAAAATAGTTGACTGGTAATAAATATTACGGGGTAGCGAATTAAATGTTTAATGATTTATAAATGTTTTAGGGTAAATTATTGATCAATTAGAAAGTACATTTTCCGCACCTTTAATTATGTAGTAGAATTGTACCCATGAGCGAGAGGAGTAATTACCCAATAGGATTTACAAAACATGTATCCAATTTACACTATTATGGGTGAGACAAAATAATATCTTTTGATGATTTAAAAAAGAATTAACTTTATTTCAGGATAAAGCATGATAATTTGATATTTTAAAAAGAATTGACCCTATTTAACAAATATTTAAGGATAAAGCATGATAATTGCAGGATATCCAATTACATATAATGACATCATGACGCAAATTGTTTTGTTTTGATATCATGCCTTTAAAATGCCTTTACAGTTTTGATATGAACATAGTAAAATTGAGAATGAGAATGGGGAATAAGTCAAAGAGCAGAAAACAGCTGAAGGCAACCAATGGGTCTTTAATGCAGCAAGAAAATCCTGCACCCAGAGGCAGGCCTCAGCTGGCTGCTTAATAAAAAAGTGTTCAAGTTTAGTGAATATTGACGTCATACTCCAAAATATATAAAATGAACTAAAATTAAAAAACAAACAATACTAACAAAGGCAAGAGGCTCCTGACTTTGGACAAGCACAAAAGTGCAACAGGATTAAATGTGTTTTTATACGCCCGGGACGGGACGTATTATGGTATACCGTTGTCCGTCCGTCCGTCCGTCGTCCACACTTCGGACAATAACTCAAAAACACCTACACCAATTTCCATGAAACTTGAGTGAATTGTTTCTATCTATTGACGTAAGCTCCCTTTCGTTTTTTTTTAATTTCAGATTTTAAGTTTTGGATTTATGGGGCTTTATTCATAAAAAAGGGGGGATTTTCAACACTTCCGACAATAACTCAAAAAGGCTTTCACCAATGTCCATGAAACTTTGGTGAATTGTTTATATCTATTGATGTAAGCTCCCTTTCGTTTTTTTTTAATTTCAGATTTTAAGTTTTGGATTTATAGGGCTTTATTCATAAAAAAGGGGGGATTTTCAACACTTCGGACAATAACTCAAAAAGGCTTTCACCAATGTCCATGAAACTTGGGTGAATTGTTTATATCTATTGATGTAAGCTCCCTTTCGTTTTTTTTTTAATTTCAGATTTTAAGTTTTGGATTTATGGGGCTTTATTCATAAAAAAAAGGGGGATTTTTAACACTTCGGACAATAACTCAAAAAGGCTTTCACCAATGTCCATGAAACTTTGGTGAATTGTTTATATCTATTGATGTAAGCTCCCTTTCAATTTTTATAAATTTGAGATTTTAAGTTTTGGATTTATGGGGCTTTATTCATAAAAAAAAGGGTGATTTTTAACACTGCGGACAATAACTCAAAAAGGCTTTCACCAATGTCCATGAAACTTTGGTGAATTGTTTATATCTATTGATGTAAGCTCCCTTTCAATTTTTATAAATTTCAGATTTTAAGTTTTGGATTTATGGGGCTTTATTCATAAAAAAAGGGTGATTTTTAACACTTCGGACAATAACTCAAAAAGGCTTTCACCAATGTCCATGAAACTTTGGTGAATTGTTTATATCTATTGATGTAAGCTCCCTTTCAATTTTTATAAATTTCAGATTTTACATTTCCGTGTTATGAATTTTTATGCTTAAAAAAGGGGGGATTTTTCCAATTTTGGGACAATAACTAACACTTTCACAAAATTTTATGTATGGATGAAAAATTAAAGACAACAAACTTAGTTAAATTTGAGGTAGCCTTAATAGTGCCAATTTTTTTGTGCATTTTTATTTATTATTTGGGGGGGGGGGGGTATTTGACAGGGCTCACACTATTTCTAGTTGATCATATAAATTCATTTAAAGCATAAAAGACAAGTTAAAAGAGCAACGGGCGTATCATGCGCTAAAGCGCAGCCCTTTATTTGAGATCTCATGGATGCATGGAAGTAATATTTAAAAGGAATAACATCGACTAATTAGCATGTATTAACAGCCTGCAGAGCCCTGTACTAAAGTCATATGATTTTATCCAATTATAGTCTCAGTGGTAAGACCCCTTTGGTTACTATCTGTGATACCGCGGTTGTAAAATGGCATCTGGAATTTCTTATCAGTCACGTGATTTTATCGAGTCCTTTAATTATATAGTACCTGTGTGAAATTTGAGGTTTATTAATAAGAAGGTGGCGCTGTATCATATTAATCCTCTACCTTCAGATAAAGTCATATGATGTAAAAAAAAACTTGAATAACGGACGAGCATTGTTCAAACTACAACATTTAGCATGGAAAATTGTATTAATTTAGCCAAGGATTTGTATAGTCTTGATATTCAGGTGTATCATAAGCCTGAGATCAAGACTGCATGACTACTAGGAAGTACTATTTCAAGACTTGATATGTAGGTGTATCATAAGCCAAATATCAAGATCACATGACTATCATGACATACTATTCCAAGACTTGATATTTAGGTGTATCATAAGCCAAATATCAAGATCACCTGACTATCATGACATACTATTCCAAGACTTGATATTTAGGTGTATCATAAGCCAAATATCAAGATCACATGACTATCATGACATACTATTCCAAGACTTGATATTTAGGTGTATCATAAGCCAAAGATCAAGACTAAATGATTACCATGTACTTCTTAAATTATTAAAACACCCTTTACCCAATGCTAAAGCCAAAGTATGGTTATATCATCAGGTCACATGATTACCGTATAATGTCGAAAAGTTATCCGTAACATGCAAAGAAAGTTTACTGTAACATGTACATTAGCTAAATATAGATAACTGTAACCATGGAAAATCCCACTGAAAGGATAATTGAACCTCTTTAGATATCAACAAGATACATATTTATCCACTGGATAACTTTGATCCGCCGGTTCACTCTGAACCGCCGGTTAAATCTCAACTACTGGTTAACTCAACCGCCGATTAACTCAACCGCAGGTTACCATATCTATATAAATAGGGTGCAAACATTAATCCATTATTCTGCCTCTGATGAAGGTCCTTTTTCGGACCGAAACCGGTCAGGCTATAAAACAGCACCAGGCGCTGTTAATTATGTGTATTGGTATATATACTATATTTTTATGATTTGTATAGTCTTACTATACAAATCCTTGTTTTAGCATATTTTTGCTTTTTACCGTTTGTTTTAAACTGCTCTAAAAGTGTTTACCGGTTAAAAGCAGATCCCGAGTTAAACAGTTAAATACCGATGAATTGACTAGGTTTCACATGATGTTAAACAAAATAATGTAGACAAATTTAGACATAGATTTTTTTACTGTTGAAATATGCAAAGTTTATTGAGATTGAAAAAAAAAGGATATTTATTTTCAAGTATTCTAAATTTATGTATATGTGTCATTGATTTCATTATTGAAACTGGACAACTAAAATGGGGCTTATATTTTCGTAAATAAAATTTTAATAAAATATAATAAAAGACTAAAATAAAGATTGAACGAATGATTCTATTCGGCAGAGTACATCACGGAATGTAACAAATGGGCTATTCGGGTTACTTCGCACGTATATACGACAAAAACTTGTCTGTTCGTAACTCTCCGTGAACACGAAAATGACTGATAAGTGTCAGTGATTTGATCGATCACATGCGGAGAATCAACTTCATGCCAGATATTGAACCAATTAAAGAGTCATTAAAAAGATGGGCAGTAACCGGATGAAACCTTTGAAGTGACGACGATGTTATTCCTTTCAATATTACTTCCATGGTTTTTGTAAGGAAGAAAAAAATGAAAAGAAAAAAAAGAAAAAAGGGTGCTAAAGATTTTAATGTTGCATATTTTTACAACACCCAATTGATCCAGCCTCCCAGGAGCCTCTAGTTTATCATACATTTTGTGTTATGTCAAAGATTCACCAAATTAAATGTTCACATAATAGTTTAGCATATTACATCATAAGCCTAATGAATAAAACATTACAGTTCTGAAAGTATTATTTGGTAAACTTTAATCTGTACTTTGTGATGACATATTTAGTTGTCTTTGATAATTGCCTTTCTGTCTGATACCATTACAGAGTTAACATTACATTGTAGTACCGAGTCTTCTAGCTGTCACAAATAATTTACACATCATTTTTCACAACATTCCATTGAACTATTAAAGCTGGACATGTTTAAATGAGACTTTCCCTATCCCTGATTATCAGAATAATTATATGTCACTCATACTGGTAAGACAAAGACAAGATTTCAGTTTAAATTAATAATGATAAATTGGTATAGAGTAAGTCTATGATAGTATGTGGGGAAGATATTTCTCCATTAATTGACTGTTATAAGATTGTAATTTCCTAGATTGCAATTCATCTGGTCTAGTAAGACATATATTTGTTTCGTTATCAACTTCACCTGGTCTAGTAAGGTATATATTTGTTTCAATATCAACATGCTTTCTCTTTCAATATACATATATGTTATTTTGGTTGTTGCCTATAAAGTAAAATATAATTCAGTAAATGGATGGAAAACATTTTGTGAAATTTGATTTGTACATAGCAATGTTGTAGACACCTATTTCAAAAGATATTGAAGTTTAATTCTCTTCTTGCTCCAAACAAGATAAATCAAGTGGTGTTACACTGTTTTGTCTCTCAGTGTCCATCTAAAACACAACACATATTTAATGGATTTTTCCTCAGAAAAATTAAATATAACAAGTTGGTATGGTCACCAAGCTTCATCTGGTTATGCCTATTACTAAGTCACACAGTTCAGTTTTGTCAAAGTTCTATCCCCTATTTTCTAAAAATTGATATCTTAATGCCATACAGATGTACACAATTTACTTGAAATTTTTCTCAAAACAAACAATTTATATTCCATGCTGTCACAATGTACATACTGTCATATTCTCTTATAAATTTCTTTCCTTGTTATTTTTTTGCTATTTTTTTGTTTGTTTTTGGCGTTCCTGTCTGATTTGATGCATCTTAATTTGTTTTTATTTGGTTATTTCCTTTCTTAAAAAAGATTTCAATGATTAAATTACCAGAGATAGATAAGATAAGGTATCTTATTTTATAATGACAATGTTATTATGTATATTGATGTTTTTTGTAGAAAAAGAAATTTACAATTTAGTAAATAATAGATGATATTGTTATTGCATTATGGGAACTGTCACGATCAATGTCATATTATATAAAAAAAATAAAAATTCTTTAATCTAATATTTGCTTTTTAGATGTGTTTTTGGTTGTGTAAACTTTATCATACTGGTGTTTATTTAATGGCAAATCCATATCTCTTAGTTTAATTGCAACAGAAAAAATCATTTAAAACTTTTTGCAGTTATTCCTTGAGATAATTTCGTTCTAAAACACTTACATAAGTTAAACTTTAAAGCTGACTGAATTTGAAATTTGAATTAATAGCTTAAGCTGATTTAATCGGTTAAATTGTTTTAAAGTTTCATGATTGCAGCATTTAGTGTTGATGAATTTCTAACTTAATATTTTGATGAGGCTGAGTTGTTGGTTTTAAGTGAGACTGTTGCCCTATTGAAATTAATAGTTCCTGCAATCGCCATGGAATTTTGATTAAAATGTCTTTAATTTTCTATTTGATTTTAAGTTATCATTTTGTCTTTGGTGGGTGGGGTTGTGTGTTTTACTGAAAACTGATGTCAACTGTCTATATCTGTAACCTTTTCATACTTTTTATACAAGACCTATAAACAGAATTCCTTGGTGGTTTCTGATCCACATTCCCTCAAATATCTCTTAATTGTAATAGATTTTTTAAAAATGCCTTTGAAGGTAATTGAAATATCCTGTAATTAATAGCAAACTAAATAGCTGCTTAGCTTGGTTGAATAGGGTTTAATAATGATTAACATTGAGCATGGATCAGGATGAACTGTACAGACTATAGGTTGGTTTTAGTTAAGATCTACCGTCCTTTGTAATTTTGACAGCAAGAAATCATTGAACAGGTTTCTTTATTCAAAAGTAATTTCATTTTTAGATACAGTGGATTTACTTACCATGCTTATTACAATGTATTATCTTGAGTATCAAGGAGATTGTAATTTTATGGATACTTGATTTTTTTCTTATGTTGAAGGAGTCAGAAAGTTATGTATGGCTGATTTAATATGATATAATATGCTGTTTTGTGAAAAGGTCAGTTTAAGGCCAAGGGGATATCACTAATGGTAAACCAATGATATTTTGTGTGCAGTTGTAAAGCATTTGCACATGTCCATCTTGGAAATTACTTTGCCATGCCCCCTCAGTCATGGTTGATTGACTTTGAAATGTAAAAAAACTTATACTTAACAGAAAAACATAATTTGCATCTCATAATTCCAATAGAAATTGTTATCTTTCTGACAAAAATAGTTATTGACATAGACCTGTAGAATTTAAACTGCATATTTTCAGGTTCATTATGATGAATTTGATATTATTAATAAGGCAAATCTGTTAAATTAGTAATTGATCAGCATCAGACTAGTGAGATCAGAATTATTTATGGCAAATTTGTCATCATAAATTCCCAATTCTATGAATTTATCTAAGTAAATCAATATTCACATGTATTAATTGTATAAAGGACTAAATATTACATCATAATTATTTCATATGTGCTCCCACATGCTAAGTTTTCTCATTATGCAAAATTAAATTTGTTGTTTAAATTCTAAAAAAATAATCTTAGATATTCCATTAAATGTTTGACATTTAACATGCTTGATATTTGATGAGGTTTTTAATTGTTTAATGCATATTATTCTGTAATTTTACAAAATGCAGATATTTGTTGTTAACATTCTTTTATAACACTGCAAGTCTGTTGGATTGCAGTAATTGGTATTAGATAAATATTAAGTTCCTAAATGTTCTAATATTTGTTTATTTGTCAATGATTAGACTCATAATTCGACTATTAAATTCTGCTTCAGATTTAAACATTTGTTTGTCAGTAGGAAGATGTTTGGATGTTTTTCATTTTGTCCTAGAAGACTCTCTATTGAGGATGTTGATCAATGCTGTTTGGCTTCTTCTTGTACTACTTTTGGTTTTGTTCTTGCATTTTCAGTTGTCTTTATATCAGCATTTCTATTTCATATCTTAATACTTATTTGTTCATAAACATTATTAATTGTTTGATACCTATCATGCTATGGCTCACATTTACAATATTAACTCAAATTACCTATAAAAAAATGTAGTTATAAAAAATAGTGGAATAAATTACAGTTAGTAATTTTTCTGCACTTATCACATTTATAAAGATCAATACTCTGTCTATGAATCATTGGGATCCTTATTGGTATATGTTGCTTCATGAAAAATAGCATAAGTTTGCTTTGACAAATTTTAATGATATTTTACACAATACAGGATAACTAAAAGCTAGAGTCCTTGTAACATGTCTTTCCAGAGTTATGGAACTTTGTTCATAAAAAAAATGGTTTCTTTTCTTCATTTGGTATGATAAATAGATTTTTCAAGGCCAAATCATGTAGAATATATAATATGTATTTGTCTCCCTTGTACATAAATTTAATGGTCTTTTTGTCACTGCATTTCTGTTTCTACCCAAGTCTAATGAAAAATTGAGGAAAATTAGTTCTTTCTGCATAGGGAATGAGATGCTTCTAGAATGAAGACAAAATCCATTGAGTTTTTTATGCCCCACCTACGATAGTAGAGGGGCATTATGTTTTCTGGTCTGTGCGTCCGTTTGTTCGTTCGTCCGTTCGTTCGTTCGTCCGTCTGTCCCGCTTCAGGTTAAAGTTTTTAGTCGAGGTAGTTTTTGATGAAGTTGAAGTCCAATCGACTTCAAACTTGGTACACATGTTCCCTATGATATGATCTTTCTAATTTTAATACCAAACTAGAGATTTTACCCCAATTTCACGGTCCACTGAACATAGAAAATGATAGTGCGAGTGGGGCATTCGTGTACTGAGGACACATTCTTGTTTTTTTATGTTTTTCAAGTATAAAATTGATAAGGTATGGGGATTTAATTTTCAAAGATTACACGATTTAGAGATGTCTCATGATAATGTTTTATGTAATGTTTAAGGTATGGTGATTTAACCTTCAAAGATTACACGATTTAGAGATGTCTCATGATAATGTTTTATGTAATGTTTAAGGTATGAGGATTTAACTTTCAAAGATTACACGATTTAGAGATGTCTCATGATAATGTTTTATGTAATGTTTAAGGTATGAAGATTTAACTTTCAAAGATTACACGATTTAGAGATGTCTCATGATAATGTTTTATGTAATGTTTAAGGTATGGGGATTTAACCTTCAAAGATTACACGGTTTATAGATGTCTCATGATAATGTTTTATGTAATGTTTCTTTCTAAAACATTTGCACAAACTTTGGTTCTATAAAGAAAAAAACTGCTGAGTCAGAGTTTCTGGCAGCTTGTATATTTCAGGTTATTTGACCCTGCCCATTTTTCCATTTCTAGGAAGCAAAGTTTGATTTTAATTTATATAAGGAAATCTATTTTCGAATATTTACCCTTCAATTCAATATAACATTCTTAAGTATACTACATTACACATGCAATTTAAGGACAAATGCAGCAATCTTTGCATACATTTATCCAATTAAGATCAACAATTGATTTCTATTTAATCGTGATAGTAGAAGTTAAGGAATGAATGATTTTGCTTTAAAGTGTCGATTTTAAGGTCTTAACTTAAATTGTCATTCAGTTTCAGTGTAAAGAGAAATTGAATGTGTAAATTATAAAACTCGTTTAACTCTTCACATTGGACTTTAAATGGAACTATGAAAGTGTGAAATGTCAGTAGGGTAATGACATTAGGAAACCATCAGAAAAAACAGCTTTATCAATTTATGAGGTGCGCCAGCAAACTTTTAATAATATTTTGTTTAGTTAGCAAAATTATGGAATTTAACATTTAAGGAATGATGTAATATCGCTTTATTGGAATTACTATTTCAGTAGGTTTTAATCTATGTTTTAAATATTAAAAAATATATTTATTAGTAAAAGCAATGATTACAATTGTTATAAATAAAAAAAGAGGAAATATAACTAGAATGATTGTTATGAATTGTACTGTTAAATATACTACAATGTCAGCCTTCTTTAGTTCTGTACCTCGAAATAAACACTCATCATTTTTGAAGTACAGGTAATATAATGCAAGCTCTGATATATTGTATCAATTAGAAGATATATACTCCCTATGAGGCTAACTATGCAAATAAAAGCAATTTTACCTCTATTTTTTTTTTTATAGTTATGTGTGTCATGAATGTACCCCAAGGATTACTGTGGAATAGAGATAGTGTCACTTGCTCCTCTTCCAACCGGCAGTAAAATGCTTGCCAAAGTGGACTGTCTCTTTAGCTATGCAGGATGTATCAAATTTGAGTCATGTCCTGTCAAAATGGGGACGTTAAATCTGATGCCTTGTGTAAAGAGAGTGCCAACTCTGTGAGGGGTCTGTAGGTGGCCTGTTACAAGGCAAAATTTATCCCTATCCAATATACCCTTATTTTCCAGTGGATGTCCAAATTATTCCAACCATCATCTCCAATGGCCTCTATTACAAGACCTACTTTTTATTGTATATATTGTTAACTTGTTCTGTTAATGTTTTATTTTTACATGATCATGTTTGGGGTTCAGATATGCAAATATCATTTCCATTACATGTTTTAATTTTACGTAAATCAGGCTAGTAGTTTTAATTGTTTTACATTTGTCATTTTGAGGCCTCTTAAAGCTGACTATTTGATATGGGTTTTACTTATTAGAATGCTGTACTCTGACCTATACTTGTTGATTTCTATGTCATTTAGTCTCTAGTGGAGAGTTGTCTCATTGGCAATTATACCACATCTTCTTATTTTAATATGATTTATCTACTGCAATGTAAATTCAGCCATGTCTATGCCATTTGTGCACTGCATGTCTCTTGTGTCCAGTGTTTGAATGCCCTTTAAAGTACTGATGAAAGATTATGGTGACACTATTGATTTTGGTAACCTGATTGGTTTGAGTCAATACCACCAGGACTAAAATGTCATATTATGTTTTAATTAATTTTGCTGTGTAATGACTGCTGGTTTGGATTTTAACATAGGATTGTCAAGATTGATACATCATTCTGTAATAAAATAAAATGAAACATCCGTATGACAAAGTAAACTTTATATAACACCAATTATACTTGAGATAAGAGCAAGTATCAGTTATCTAACTGACAGAGAACCCTACCCAAAGGTAAACAATCATTTATTAAGATTATTGGAGTGCCTATATTGATCTTACTGTGTTACGATATTGTTGGGAATAACATGATGGGAAGTCTTTTTATAACTTGTTAAAAACCTCATATCAGTCAGATGATAACCTTGATATTGCTGATACTCTAGTTCTTGATCATGTTGATAGCTATAGAATTGTTTTATTTTATTATCATATTCAAATCAGGGGCCATTGTTAATTCTTAAACTTCCAAACTCAACTAGGAAATGATAATATAACATTTACCATAAAAGCACTACAGAATTTGATCAAATTTATAAGTGTTGTATAGAAGTGACTTGTATAATAAACTTACTGGTGGTTTTTTTTTAAATTTGGTTGAGAAAAGATCTGCCAAAAAATTGTATTGGTATTGGATACAACTTTAATACTTTTCACACTTTAAAGAAGTTGGAAAGAATATAGATTAAGAGTTTATTGTTTAGTCTGTCTAATAACCAGCCTCTTTTTTGTGACATACAACTTTGTTTCTAGACTTCCTATCATTTTTGTACATGATAGATGCAAGACATAATAAACTGGGGGTAATCTCAGGTTCTCTGGAAGGGTAAGCAGATCCTGCTCCTCATGTGGCTCCTACCATAAGTGTTCTATCATTTAAATTACTTCTTAACACTATTACAAATGTATTGGCATATTTTCTGTGAAACATGTGAAACATATTTTAAGGGGTCTAAACTAAAATTATATAGTTTCTTATGTGGACCCTTTCTTTCAATATTGGTTTTTGGTCTTCAGGTGTGTTCCTAACATTGTTTCAATGAGATCAAGGTTACTATGTTTTGAAATGTTGAATTTCATGGAAGGATCTAATTCTAGACCCTAAATGTAAGTTCTTAGAAATGTGGATCTTAGCTTCATTTTTGTTTTTTTATTTCATGTATTGTTAATAAACAATGAGATTTTGAATTTTTAACCTATAATTTTGAATTGCCAATATTCAGTGGGATATGGTACTGACAAAAACATTGTCTATAAAGGAAACAGTTCTAGTTGAGGAATATAATTGGAGATTTAAGAGGATGATCATTTAGACTAAGTACACATTATAACACATGATAAGAAGTGACCAAACATTACTTGTATAAACATTAATCTTTATTGGCAGCGAATGTTTATTTTGTTGATGCCTGATATAGTCAGAACTTTGCAGTGTCATAGAAATAATACCCATCTCAGACATAATTTCATAATAATTGACATAATCAAAACAATAAATCCAAGTTGTATGTAATTTATAGTCACGGATATGTTATTATACAATTTTTTATAGCCTAGATCTATTATCTAACTAGAAACTAGTCATTTTTCCATTACCTCCTATTGAATATTCTGTCATGAAAATAAAAAAATGGGTGCTTTACGATCGTTTGTTATTAAATGTGAATTTACATTTTGGTCTGTGATATGATTATGTTTTAGTTAATAAGGATAATAGCTATCATTGTTTTATTCCAGTCAGTAATCTAAGGGAAGGTTATTGTTGACAGAGCATTAGTCTATTTAAGGAAGACATACCAATTATATTCTCATTTAGAGTTATCTGCATGTAGTTTTTGCTTTATTTGTGCCATTATGGTAGTACGATAAGATTTTTCTTTCAAACTGTTTTTGTTCATAAACAACTAAAGGAAAGTCTCAATTGTTAATAAACTATGGTACAACAGCCTATGGTGCATTCTAACTGAGGCTTGAAATTTGAAGCAAAATTGAACAAATTTTTTGAACATGAATTTTAAATATCAATCCATTAATTGAAGCTGTTAATCATGTTAATAGTCTTTGATAATAGAATTGAATGCACATTAAACAATTGATTAGTTTTTATTAGGAAGAAAACAAAACATGTATCAAGGGCAGGTTGAAAGCAGCCATAATAATTTCAGCTTGGTTAAAAAAAAAATACAAATCAATAAGTTCTAAGTTTTCTTAAGAGATGAAATCTACCTGAAGGTATACCCATAAAACATTCAAACGAATAATGTATCTGTACTATGTGTTTACATGTCGGTATATCTTTACTTCAATGTGAATGTCTCTACAATGTGTGCTCACATTAGATGTCTTTATATCTTTAACACAAGATAAAGGTTGTTCTAATTCAACATGTCTTTTTTCATTAAACACATTAGTAAATATCTGTACCAAATGTGTGCTTACACAGTGTATCTTTATACTACATACTTCAGAAATATCTGTACTAAATGTGTGCTAATACAGTGTGTCTATACTACAGACTTCAGACATATATGTACTAAATGTGTGCTAATACAATGTGTCTATACTACAGACTTCAGACATATATGTACTAAATGTGTGCTAATACAGTGTGTCTATACCAGGGATGGGGTAATTAAAAATGTAATGGTAATTAAGTGTAATGCATTACAATTTTCCATGTAATTGAATGTAATGTGTAATTGAGCATTTTTTTAATTACATGTAATGGTAATTTAATTAATTACATTGAAAAAAAGAATGTAATGCTCAATTACTTTTGAATTACATTTCAATTACATGTACTTTTATTGTGTTACAGTTAAGGATTTGTGTTTAATAATATAAATTGTAAAATTATTTGTATTTTTCAAATATTAATATCAATGTTTTTTAGCTCACCTGGCCCGAAGGGCCAAGTGAGCTTTTCTCATCACTTGGCGTCCGGCGTCCGTCGTCGTCCGTCGTCCTGCGTCCGTCGTCGTTAACTTTTACAAAAATCTTCTCCTCTGAAACTGCTGGGCCAAATTTAACCAAACATGGCCAAAATCATTATTAGGGTATCTAGTTTAAAAATTGTGTCCGGTGACCCGCCCAACCAACCAAGATGGCCGCCATGGCTAAAAATAGAACATAGGGTTAAAATGCAGTTTTTGGCTTATAACTCAAAAACCAAAGCATTTAGAGCAAATCTGACATGGGGTAAAATTGTTTATCAGGTCAAGATCTATCTGCCCTGAAATTGTCAGATGAATCGGACAACCCGTTGTTGGGTTGCTGCCCCTGAATTGGTAATTTTGAGAAAATTTTGATGTTTTTGGTTATTATCTTGAATATTATTATAGATAGAGATAAACTGTAAACAGCAAAAATGTTCAGCAAAGTAAGATCTACAAATAAGTCAACATGACCAAAATGGTCTGTTGACCCCTTAAGAAGTTATTGCCCTTTATAGTCAATTTTTAACCATTTTTCGTAAATCTTAATTATCTTTTACAAAAATCTTCTCCTCTGAAACTACTGGACCAAATTAAACCAAACTTGGCCACAATCATCATTTGGGTATCTAGTTTAAAAATTGTGTCCGGTGATCCGGCCAACCAACCAAGATTGCCGCCATGGCTAAAAATAGAACATAGGGGTAAAATGCAGTTTTTGGCTTATCACTCAAAAACCGAAGCATTTAGAGCAAATCTGACATGTAGTAAAATTGTTTATCAGGTCAAGATCTATCTGCCCTGAAATTGTCAGATGAATCGGACAACCCGTTGTTGGGTTGCTGCCCCTGAATTGGTAATTTTAAGGAAATTTTGCTGTTTTTGGTTATTACCTTGAATATTATTATAGATAGAGATAAACTGTAAACTGCAATAATGTTCAGCATAGTAAGATTTACAAATAAGTCAACATGACCGAAATGGTCAGTTGACCCCTTTAGGAGTTATTGCCCTTTATAGTCAATTTTTAACAATTTTCATAAAACTTCTAAATTTTTACTAACATTTTCCACTGAAACTTCTGGGCCAAGTTCAATATAGATAGAAATAATTGTTAGCTGCAAGAATGTTCAGTAAAGTAAGATGTACATACACATCACCATCACCAAAACACAATTTTGTCATGAATCCATCTGTGTCCATTGTTTAATATTCACATAGACCAAGGTGAGCGACACAGGCTCTTTAGAGCCTCTAGTTTTAATAATTTTTATGAAGTCTGTAATTTATTCTGAAGTTTTATATCATTTATTTAACCTACAGATTTTTTTGGAATAGTCTTATAATTTAAAAAATGTGATAATCATATATAAGGGTTGTTCAGTTTTTAAGAAAGATCAAAACTTAATAGATTGATAAGTAATAAACACCTTGTTAATAAAAACAATAAAATGTGTCACTGTGAAACATCTTTCTGAGACAGTTCATTTAGAATTTAAAATCACTGCATACAATCATTTTGTCAAATTAGTATACACAAAAGGATTATAGAAATAAAAATTAACAGCTGTAAAAACAAACAGCAATTAATCAGATTAAAATGTCCAGGGGCAATGCCACTATTACATATATTTTATCTAATTAGCAAAATATTGCTAATATTTGGACATAATATACATTGTTTGTACTAAAAATTATTTTCAATATTGTGACAAGCACACTTTTTAGTATTTTTAAAGTAAAATAAAAAAATATTTTAAATTCATTTATAATTTCTTTATTCATATTATGTTTAATTCAAATGAGTTCATTTCTGAGATGTCAAAATACCCCTTGATGTATTGGCAAGTTAATATGAACAAATTCCCTTTCCTATCAATAAAATGATCTTCTAATCATAAAACTTCCATGTCCTGATCAAGCAATATCTAGCGCACAACAATAGCTCCTGTCGAAAGACTATTTACAATTGCTTTTTTCAGACCGGAAGATTCAGACTTATTGACAAAACATTAAAATAACTATATTAAATGATTATCAAATGCAACACTTAAACTCTGCTTACATGACTATTTTACACATGCATTTTGTAAACATGTAAAATATTGTTAAAAAATATCATGATGAAATGTAATGTGTAATTTAATTAATTACTTTAGTAAAGTAATTGTAATTTAATTAATTACATTTCAAAAACTGTGTAATGTGTAATTAGTGTAATTGACCATTTTTGCAATGTAATGTGTAATTTAATTAATTACATTCCAATGTAATTGACCCCAAGTCTGGTCTATACTACAGACTTCAGACATATATGTACTAAATGTGTGCTAATACAGTGTGTCTATACTACAGACTTCAGACATATATGTACTAAATGTGTGCTAATACAATGTGTCTATACTACAGACTTCAGACATATCTGTACTAAATGTGTGCTAATGCAATATGTCTTTTTATTGTACAGACTCCAGAAATCTCGTACTAAATGTGTGCTAATACAGTGTGTCTTTATACTACAGACTTCAGAAATATCTGTACTAAATGTGTGCTAATACAGTGTGTATTTAAACTACAGACTTCAGAAATACCTGTATTAAATGTGTGCTAATACAGTGTGTCTTTAAACTACAGACTTCAGAAATATCTGTACTAAATGTGTGCTTATACAGGTTGTCTATACTACAGACTTCAGAAATATCTGAACTATATGTGTGCTAATGTAATATGTCTTTTTATTCTACAGACTCCAGAAGAAGCAGCACAACAGGCAGTTGATGCTGATGTACATGTGGTAGGAATAAGTTCTCTTGCTGCTGGTCATAAGACTCTTATTCCTGATCTAGTCAAACAGCTGAAACAGATGGGAAGACCGTAAGTACATGTATACAATGATAGGATTTAGAGCTCATGTAATGACTGTTTATCTAAGTACCGTACTTGTATCTAATGATAAGATTTAGAGCTCATGTAATAACTGTTTATCTTTTATCAATTCTGCTAATGTTCTAGGCAACTCTTTATATAACTGAACAGACATCAGTAAAATAGTATATAATCTTCTTTGACAGATTATTTGTTTGTCAATTATCTTTAGGTTTAAAAAGTGGTGGCTATATCATGTATATTGCAATCAACTAAGAATCAATAACTATCTAATGACTGTTCATATTTTAATCAAATATAAAACAATTTAGTTGTGAAATAATTTCACACATTAAATGATTTAATTTAGAGATGAATAATTGGTAAGGTATACCTTCTAGAATGTAGTTTCATTTTTTCAATTTTTGCAAGAAAATGAAATTTTCAATGAGAAGACAAAGTGCTTATATTTACATCACTGACCATTTAAAAGTAAATGAAGATGAAAACTGTACTTTTTTTTCAAACAAAAATATGATGATTAAACTGCTATTATGACCCTATAAATTGATAATACTTTTATTATTGTGCATTGATATTTTCTATACCTACTTTTCTATGTTTTAGGGATATATTGATAGTAGCAGGAGGTGTAATTCCTCCTCAAGACTACGATTTCCTGTATAATGCTGGAGTAGCAGCCATCTTTGGGCCAGGTAAGGCTAATCCTAAATAAAGATATTGCTTTATAAATTTGTGCATCTGAAGTGTTTGTAAGATTTCCATTAATCAGAATCGCTTAAACCAAAATATTTGAAAGCCAAGTACTTCAAAATATGATAAGGTATATGACCAAATTTGGATATAAAAAGAATTGCCAATCCCATCATAGTTCAACTCTTGCTAATTCAGTTAAAACCTTAGTTTCTTAATTTTTAAATTACAACATCATAGATACCAGGATTCAAATTTTTTACGCCAGAACAGCCAAATGTGTGTTTAACAGATAATTTGAGAATAATATATTATAAATGGTGTCAATAGTTAAGTAATTACTACTGACCTGATGCAGAAGGGGACCTGTAGTCCACAAGAAGTGATATCATTAAACTCATCATAGATACCAGGATTGAAATTTTGTCTTTGCACCAGAAGTGCGTTTGTATACAAAAGACTGATCAGTAATGCTCAAATCTAAAACAGTTAAAAAATTCAAATAAAGTACAAAGATGAAAAGCATTGACGACCAAACATTCTGAAAAGTTTTGACAATTACAGCTCAGGTAATCTATTCCTGAGGAAGAAAAGCCTTAGAACTTCAAAAATGCAAAGTTTTATAAACAGTTAATTTATAATAATGACCACATCATTGATAGTTAATGTCAACACAAAATTGGTGACTACATGGCTGGTGATATTAGTCCAGTGCTTAAAAAAATGTGTTTTCCTAACAGTCTTAGATTTAGAGAAAGTGTCCTAGATTATATCGTACTACTGTCAATGTTTGTTTTCAGTAAAGCTGATTGATTTATTCAGTTATTGTTTTCTTTTGATATACAAAGTACTAATGAATAACAATCTACTATACATATCAGCTGAATTCAATTTCAACACAAGGTAATTCATTTCCAATGCTACTCTTTTTTTTAACCTTACAATTTATCTCACATAAAATGTACTTCTGGTGACAAAGTTTCACTGCAAATTTTAATTTAATTAAAATTTTTCACATTAATAAGATTGCATGTTGATTGCTTTCCTACATGTCCAAGATTTACCAGTTTGTAAAGTTATGTTGAAGTTCTCTATTGAGCAGCAAATAATGGTAGCTGTTAAATGGCATTAAAATCAAGTAGAAAATGAAAAAGACATTTTAATGTGACACATTTAATTGTACAATACCAATTAACATGTTAGAAAGTTAATGGACTGTCTCGCTTCTGTTCCAATTTCAATTTTCTTTAATTCTACTTTCTGACAAAAGACTTGTCAAGGAAAGAAGCAAAGACAGCTAAAATAACAGTATTTATATTTTAATCAAACTTGAAATAGATTAGTTATTGTCCCTGATCCTCATGCCATGAAAGTAGTAACCATCTTTCTAGGTCTATCTTACGGGTGCCGCATGTGGAGCAGGATCTGCTTACCCTTCCGGAGCACCTGAGATCACCCCTAGTTTTTGGTGGGGTTCGTGTTGTTTATTCTTTAGTTTTCTATGTTGTGTCATGTGTACTATTGTTTTTCTGTTTGTCTTTTTCATTTTTAGCCATGGCGTTGTCAGTTTGTTTTAGATTTATGAGTTTGACTGTCCCTTTGGTATCTTTCGTCCCTCTTTTACAGTAGAGACCATTTGTAAGAAAGTTTGCCTACTTGATAGGATAATCTGTCATAATTTTCTTTTGACCATATACCAGTCACCAATATAAACCGTTAGTCACAGGCTCAATATTCATTTTTTGGAGAAAAAATATCATAATAACTACCTATTTTGTCTCCTATAATTTATTTTTCATTACCACTGTTCCTTTCATATATAGTAATCAAGTATAATGCCTAAACTATAGTTTGCAGAAACACCATATTTACCTTGAAACAACCAGAATAACAGCAACAGATACAAAAGCTCTAAATACACTTTATATTATGGTTCTGTTGGACAACTCTATATTGTATGCTTCGTTTTATTCCTGATATACATATTGTCGATGGACATTTCACTATTTCTTAGCTTTATCTAGTTTATTCTAAAATTCCATGTATTTGTGCAAAACTAACTCACCTTATTATTTATCCAATCAGGAACCAGAATACCAGATGCTGCTGAAAATGTGATTGACATGCTGGAAAATGGAGGTCAAAAGAAAAGAAAGCAAAGCTCATAAAATAGCTGGTTCTTTTAGGCAACATTAACTTTAAACCTGAATTTCTTCTGACACCAAGTTAAAACCATTTTATAATTCAATGCAAAGATGCAATAAATTATAACGGAAAAAAACTCCATTCAACATAATTGTTAATGGAAATAGAAAAAAAGCCTGTTGAATGAAATATATATTTTTCATGAAGATATAATTTGTAAGAAGCTAACAGCTTTGATATACAATATGTATGTATTGTTTGTATGTGTTAAATGGGATGGAATTCAAACTTAGATACTGTGTTATGATAGTATTGTTAGCATCTCATTATTTTCAAGATTTTTGTTAGCACTTATTTAAAATTATAACTTTGAGATATAATTTGGAATAAGTGTTCAATATTATTAAAATTTAGCAGGAACTATGTCAGAAGTCAGAGGTAATTGTTTAGAAGATCTTTCAATATTACTCTATATCCAATTATAAGACATTATGTAACCTGTTCTCTTTGGCCATGTTCCAAGATGGTTTAGCATTGGTATATCTCATTTCTTTAGAAATTAGTTAATGATGGTTAAACAGTCATAGTTGAATTTTGACTATATTGTTATTTATGTTTATGTGTTTGTGCTTATGAAGCTGTCATAATAATTCCAATGTGTAACTGATGTCCTAAACGTCATTAAATAATAATAATAGTCATGGAGGGATACACCATATCCTTTCTTTTCTATTATAGGACAAATGTATGCAAAAGTAGAAACATTGCTAGTTAAGTTGTTATTTACTGCTTTGAAATTTACTTATAAATGAGTATAAAAAAATTTATGTTCAAAGTTGTGTATTTTAGGAATGTGATATATGGCATTGATGGCATGTATTGTGTTTTGTACACTAATTTTTTTCTTATTCAAGCTATATAGCTTTGACCATACAATTTTGCTATGGTTATATGTTAATGTGATATTAAATGCTTTGTATCAAATTTTCACTTTTGTCAATTGTAAAAACCTCAGAACTTCTGCATTTATCATGGACTAGCTTCTGGAGAGGCAGTTGATAAGATTTCATGTTTTACTACTCTCAAAGCACAAATCACTCTTTGATATGGTGGACACTGAGAAAAAGATAAAAAAAAACAACATTACTTAGATATAAAAAGATGTGGTATGAGTGCCAATGAGACAACTCTGCATCCAAGTCACAATTTGTAAAAGTAAACCATTATAGGTCAAAGTACAGTCTTCAACTCAGAGAGCCTTGGCTCAGACCGAACAGCATGATATAAAGGGTCCCAAATATGACTTGTGTAAAACCATTCAAACGGGAAAACCAACTGTCTAATCTATATAAAAAAAAACGATAAACACTTATATTTTTATGAACCACATCAACAAAGGACAGTTATTAAAGATCAGATTGTTTAGTTAGAGTAGCGTATTGAATATAAGAACAGAAAAATGCCAATCTTCATCACTTTATATTGTATAAAGATGTACATTTGTTTTGTATAATTGTGCATCTACTGTACATGTTGCAACTTATTGACACAATGTGAAATTAAGCTTGATATATGCTACTGACACTTTTCTATTATTGAACACAATATGTTGGGTTTTAGATGTATTTTTATTTGGTTCTATATACTGTCAGAAACCTTCATCTGTTCTAATTCACATATTTCATGATAATTGGAAAATATTTATTTAAGCAGGTGATTTATATCTACATTGGCATTTCAACATTTGTCATACTAGAAAACAGTATAATGAAGTGAAAGTTAGATAGCACAATGAACCCTGATATTAAAACAGGAAACACACAGTTTATATCAAACATCTGTTATTGTAAAGTAGTTTTGATGAAAAGCAAATATGATAACAAGGCACTATTTCAAAAATGTTAACAGCAAATTGGAACTACCCAGTAAGCTTGTGTCAAATTGTAAAATGATTTGTTTTACCTCCAGTTCTAGGGTTCAATAAAAGTAATACTCAATAGTATAAAGATATGATATAAATAATGAGTAAACCAATACAAGTTTGGTTTAATTGCCTCACAAATATTAAAAAAAATGGTAGAATGGTTCAAGTTTGAATCTTCAGTAATATGTGATGATAGCTTAATTTTTCTTACGGAATGAATAAAACGAGCTCAGATTATTTATCTAGATTTTGATGCCTGTCTAGAATTACGTACGTTAATCCACTAAGCTGTGATTTAACTGAAATATATATGGTTAAAGAATGTGCTGATTTCAGTTTTAAGTTTTATAATTGTAAAAATACAGTTTAGGGTCCGACATGGAAACAAGGTGTGTAAGCTCATATGCCCTTCATACTCAAAGTACGTGTGAGCTATTGACTGTCACACCTTGGCTGTGACTTTTCAAGTTTGCAATCAACCTAGGCAAAGCTTGGCCATCCTCTTTCTACTGTAGTCGCCTTTCAATGAGATAAAAATGTGTGAGTTAAAACCAAGCGATGACAATAACGCTTTTCGTTGAACAGCAGGAAACATATTTGGAGATTAAAATGGTTGTTAGGTGTGCATATACGCCTGGCATTAGTGAGCTGACTATGCCTTCTGTCCATGATCAGATTATTTTGATGTGATGATGATTGATGGGTGTTAAATGTCCAACTCCAAATTAAATCTATATAAAATGTGCAGTGAAAGTAAGGTAGAAATAAGTCTTCGGTATACATTCAAATTCAACAAAGAAATGCATTGAAACCAATGGTCTAGATAGTTGTGGTCTGTGGCTATGGAAATGTTTTTATACACAAAAAAGCTAATTTACACTTCTCACTGAATGGAACGTGTTTATGTGTGTTTCGCTAAATATAGGAAATAGTAGTATCCCGCTGTTCAAAAGTCATAAATCGACATGGAGAAAACAAATCCGGGTTAAAAAATAAAACGGTGGGATACACATCAACTATAAGAGGAAAAACAACCGAAATAACAGAACACAGAAGTGATACAAAAAAACAAACATAAAGTATTATTCTGTAAATGTCACTATTTCTCCATTTTAATTTAGATTTGCCATTTCTGTTTGTTATTTTCTTTGACAATGTATTGCTGCCCGAAAATAGAGGTAATGTGTACCTTGATGCCATAAATTATAACAGCAGTTGACTTGTCTTCGATGAAAAAAAATTAATACAGTAACTTCTTTTTGCAGCGGTATAAATAGAAGTTTACTCAGAAAGAGCTGACCTTTCCATGTGGAGTGCATATCAGTACTTTACTCCAAACAGACGTAGTATTTGAAATCAATTTCTTTTAAGGCAATATTAACACCTTCATTTTCCAAGTAATTAAGGCAGACTTGTTTTGTTTCTCACATTTCATCAACAACATCTGTACATTGAATGAATTAGTAGAATGAATAATGACAGCACATCAGACCCATAGACACTAGAATTAATAATAAACCACAATTTACGTATCCACATTAAATTATATGTCAAGAACATTTAATGACAATTTAATACGTTGTCTGTTTCATTGACAGAGGTTATAAAACTAACAGAAAGTTAATATTTCAATTAGGAATTTATTTTCCATATATGTTTCCAATTTTCAATGGAAAATTAATCTTATAAATAAATTTCAATTAATTACTTTAACTATTCCAGATTTTCAATGGAAATGTAACACTCTAAATTTCAATTAATTACTTTAACCATTCCATGGAATCGAATTATTTATAACATAGCGAGGACAGTTTTATATTGTCTTAACAAATGCATGTCCAATAATTCAAATGGGTAAGTATGCTAACAGAAAAATATGTAGGTATAGAAATATAGAATAAATCTAATATATTCTTTAAACTAAATATTAACAGACTGAATAACATACATTCATTGAAGATATGTAAATGTTTTTATGTGTATTTAAAAATCATTCCTAAATTCCTTTTCATAAACAACAAGGGTTTGACAAGTAGAAAAAACATTAACAACACAAACGGCGGCACCGCATAAATCAAAGTTCCGTTTTCAAAGGATGATTCAAGGTAAAAAAATTTACCAGCAAAAAAATAGTAATATTTCAGATGATACCTACTAGTAATGATGCATTTCTTTTTAATTGAAAAATGAAATGTATGACATAAACATGTGACATTGCCGTTCTTTTCCCCCTTTGTTCTAGCCTTAATTGTATGACAAAATGATTTAAGAGCAAACACAAAGAAATATATACTGAGATTATGATGGCTTGGTGATTTCTGTTTAAATGATCATTTGCCTGTGCTTTATGCTATTTTAATCAAATGTTCACTGTATGTTCTATATCATCAGTTCATTTGGAACTGTTCCAGAATGTGGCAAGCTACCTCTGGGGAATAATGATTCAGTCGATCGATTCCATATTTGTAATTGCTATGTTTTTCGCTAACACTTTTTTATTCGGTTCACTCACACTTCTTTTGAAGAATTCTTTAATGTTCATGTAAAAGCATTAGCATCTAAAGAAAAACCAAACCTATATACTTTTATAGATCATTAAAGTATATAGGTTATTCATTTTCAAAAACAAGTGCATGTGTTTTCATATCGAGCACTAAACACTGTTACCCTCTAACTAAAATCAATCAATTTAGATGAATATATATATAATTTTTGTTTAAATAGAAACAATCAAAAATCTAAATTTAAGGTGGTTATTTAAGGTCTTTTCACCGTTAACTTTCAAACTCTATGACAGGAATCCACTTTTGGTTTACCCAAAGTTGCTACTGGTGTCAAATCATTAGTTCCTTAAATAAAGGAGACATATATAAGGTGGTTTTACTCTTTTGAACTATTACAGTTATTTTAAAGGGAAAAGTTTGTCAAATTCTTGTCAACTAAATTTATTCAAATTCACAAATTTGAACTCATATTCTTCAACATAATTCAGAACTACCCGTTACAATAGAAATTTATAATACTATAATAATTCTACATAACCAACGAAAACAGTTAAAGGATATGTTACTCGTTGTGAACATAGATATCAACAGAATGGTAAACATGACTAATATTAAAAAAGGTAAGCACGCGCAACAGTATCGTGTTGGATACTGATATATGTCTAAACTAACTAAATAAAGTAGATTTTCTCCCTTCTGTTCGATCTCATTTCATAAATGAACCCATAGAAATAAAAATAAAACATTTTTTATAATATTTGAATCAAACAAAAAATCATATTTTGTTGTTTTGTCTAAATTGTTGCCAGCCACTTTTAACATTGTAAACACGTATCTTCTTGTTTGTGTTCAAGTAAAATAAATCACAAACAAATAAAGAGTGCAGACATTAGCATCTGAAATAATTTCAGAATCTTTTTTTACATCCATTTTTCATTATCCTCGTACGGCCTCAGTATGCATGTCATACCCAATAATCACATTATAATGTACATTATTCAAATTTAATTACTCTTTTCCGAGCATTGCACACAAATCATTGCTTGGGGAATTTTAATATCGTTTGATTCAAAGTAAATGATGCACATGTATCAAGCGTGAATGAACAATTTATCTTTTTAAGCAAAAAAGTACATGTAAATGACAATTTGATATGAAATTTAGTTATAGTATTTGATGACCTTAATTAATGCTCTCCAATTTCGTTCTTTATATGGCCATTTTAGCTGTTTTATTCGAGCGTCACTGATGAGGATGTTGTAGATAAAACGGCGTCTGGTTTACAAAATTTGAATCCTAGTATCGAAAATGAGTTTACTTAAAGTACATTCCACCCGAATATCCGTTCATCACCTAGATATTTCTAGAAAAAAAACAGGTCTTCAAAGAAAGAAAGTTTATAAAGTTAGATGGCAAATTGTTAAAGTTCGTCTGTCGGAAAAAAAAATCATGTGCAATACGTGTTAGTGGTGGTTTATTTACTTTATTTGTTTTGTAAAAGAAATTAGATGCACTGGAAACGGCTATATGCCACCAATTCTGGACAGTACTTTCTGTCTGTTGATTAGAAATTAGAAGCCTCTTAGACTAAAACACGATTGTGCCATAAGGCAAGTATACTCATTCATACATGACTATTTCTCATTCTTAAGACGTAAGAATGATGGCAAATTACAGAAAACACTTTGAGCAGCCGAACTTAAAATAATACTTGGTGAGATTTGAACTGAACAATTTATCATGAAAAGCAGCTCATATTTAATGCAAGAAAAAACAGAGATATATCAGGTCTCCTATAAAAACACAATCCACAGTGATCCTTCTTTTATTGGGAAAAAAAATCCGACTACAAGCTGAATCTGTTAAAAATATAAAATATAAATGAGTAATACTAGAAAAACACAGGCAGGTACAGTTCTGAAAGCATTTCAAAGTTTCAAAGGTTCTAATTTTACTGGAACCAGAAGCGCAAATATTCGACAATGTAGGGCTTTCCCTGCGAAGTTCTTTTCACTTTTTGAAACAAAGTGAAAATTTAGTGTTGATAACAATTTTATTTCTTTACAGAGTTTGTCTTTAGTGCCGTGTGTAGACAGTAGAGTGCCTTCCCATGCTTCAGGTTTATGCTCTTATAATATACCAGATAATGGAGTGTGTGTCCGAGCGAGAACCTCTCCATATTCATTACTTTAGGAATATTTATCAAAAATTAAATATTTATATATATTCAGTCCATTCTACTATTTAGTCATACGTCATACGCTACCTTGACATACCCGTCTTTAATTTTGTCCTCAAGTTTATATATTTTGTCGGGTACTTTATGACTGATATCGTTTGACGTCTTTAGCCGAACAGTCTGATCATTTTCACACTATTCAATTCCTTGTGTGCTGGGCCATATTCTTGAAGCCAAGAATAAGAATAAGAATAAGAATACTTTATTAATCCAATCATGGACCCTTGCGGGTTTTAAATTTCATACAATGATTACAATGATTTGTGTTATAACATATACACGGCCGACACTCGGCTAACCGAGAGTTTGGTCGGTTAATCTATATTGAGTATGCGGCTATATCGACGGTTGGTCTGTTAATCGGGTTGGCTAAAGTCTGTTAATCAGGTGTTATCGAGAAAATCATTGCAAGGTCAGTATGTTTCATTGTATAACTTTTTAATTATATTTATATCATAAAAACTATTCCTGTCTGACAAAACGATTTGGAGCACTGAATCCAGTGGTGTAATTATTTTTTTTCTAGCTTCAATAAACGATCTATAAAATGAAAAGGCGAGTTACTCATCAGTAAATTTATACACATTTTACACACACAAAATGTACACAAAAATGACAAGTTGGTTGAGTTTACTTGCATGCAATATTTTGAACATCGAAAAAAGACAGGCATTATGTTTGTTTACCATATTAACATCAATATGTGAAAAATCTACACGAAAAACTGTATTTTGGTGACATAAATCAATTTTTGATAAAAATGTGGTCTGTTAATGGGTCGGATGTATAAAACTCGGTCTGTTAATTGGTCTGTTAAGAGTTATAAATGACATTACAAGCATAATTTAATTGCTATATGGGGTGTTATCTGAATAAAGGGATAGACTCAAGATTAGTGGCTAGAATATATGGAAACAACACATGAACAATGAAACATAAGTTTAGACAATGGAATCTGAAAATTGATAGAAATGGTTTCAAAAAGTGTAATATCAAAGTAATATTAATTTTAAAAGACAATACATACCGGAAATAAACTCCTCATAGATACCAGGATTGAAATTTTATATTTACGCCTTATATTTACACCAGATACGCGTTTCGTCTACGAAAAACTCATTAGTGACGAAATTTTTTTTTAAAAGGCCAAATAAAATACAAAGTTGAAAAGCATTGAGGAAACACAACTAATACCGGCGTCACACATCAGCGTATAGCAGTGGCGTGTTCAAAATCATTTACGCTGCCAATACACTAGTAATTTTGGATGCATTTAACCTGTCAATCATATTTGTAACGTGTGCAAAACGAGCTTTAAGCGTGTATTGGGCGTACTAGAAACGTATGTTGGCGTATGTTGTATGTTTTTTTATGCTGCATACAAATTTCCTGGGATTGTAGCGTTCATCAAGCGTATTTACTTTCCTTCATTAGCTAGAGGAATAGGGGGAGGGTTGATATCTCATAAACATGTTTATCCCCGCCGCAATTTTGCGCCTGTCCCAAGTCAGGAGCCTCTGGCCTTTGTTAGTCTTGTGTGATCTAGTATACATATTTTTTAAGGGGCCAGCTGAAGGACGCCTACGGGTGCGGGATTTTCTCACTTCATTGAAGACCCATTGGTGGCCTTGGCCTGCTCTATGGTCGGGTTGTTGTCGCTTTGACACATTCCCCATTTCCTTTCTCAATTTTACCGTTGTATTTCGACGTACTACAAACTTATGCAACGCGCTTTGAGCGATTGCTAAGCGTTCCTATGGCATGCAACTAACGTATACCGACTTTGTCAATTTTTTCTGTACGTTTGGTGCACGCCGGTCTATACGCCAATGTGTGACGCCGGCATAAGGTAATCCATTCCTGAGGTAGAAAAGCCTTAGTATTTCAAAGAAAACGCATGGAATTTAACCAGCTGCATTGCAACACATGACAGATTCATAGATGTTACAGACTTTGAACAGACAAAACAAAATAAGGCTCGGATTGATAACTTGGCGTAAATAATAAATTCGTGCGAATTCGAGCGGCCAATCAGTCCATATAACGCTATATTGAAGCGACACACTCTTCAATGAAATGCAAAGAAATATAATTAGAATAAAAGTGCTCTTTCTATAAGGATAATGTTGCACCGTATTGTAATTTTTTCGTCACAAGTACATCTCATTTTTTTCAATTTGAAAATATAAACTAAAGGTAGTAAGACTATTGTCGTGGCTAAATAACTCTTAACTGACACGATTTAAATTGTCCAACCCATTAACAGACTGTATTCTCCTAATATTCATTAAAATGTGGTATTACTCAACTTATATAACAATTATGAAATATTTATCAATGACAATTATTTTTTTAGAACCAAAGTACTATTTTGTGTCAATTTAATCATATATAAAAATGTTTTTTAGCCTTTTATCCAAAATATGGCTATGCGTACAAGCATAAAAACCACATACTTGCGAGACGCCTTTTCGTTTTACTTAAAACTGCGCAGGCTATGCATTTTTTTTACTGGTGGAAAATGTTCTATGATAGATATCATTTTGTCATCCACTTTTCTTTTTTTGATGTGGTTCTCATAATATGGCAAAAATCTGTATATTTAACAGAGTTTAACATTAAATTGTGAGTTTTACTCTTAACAGACGTATAACCAACCCGATTAACAGACCAACCGCCGATATAGCCGCATACTCAATATAGATTAACCGACCAAACTCTCGGTTAGCCGAGTGTCGGCCGTGATATAGACTTCACTTAACAAAAAACAAAAATAAAGCTTACAAAAGGAAAACATATTATAGACTAAAGTCGTTTAAAGGGTCTCTACGCGTCTCAATCTTCAAAATCGCTTATCTAAAAATACCAATACCGCTAACATTTTTAAAAAATAACAATCGTCGTTACCCTTCTATCGATTAGAGTCATGTCAAAAAAATGACTTACATGTCCCCGTTTTCCCACCAACAGTACGGTAAGGTCCACGTTCAATGGTCGCACATTTTCCTTAAATTTTAAAACTGATATAACTTGAAAAACAAACAGTATTATCTATTTACTCACATGAAACAAACTGAGATGCGGTATTCAGTACGTAGGTTAAACGAGACGATATTTATCTAAACGCGCGCAAGAACACCTTTATCGTTTTAAAAGACCAAATACTTTCAAAAGTATCATTTATCTAAACATTAGGAAGCACACTCATCCTATAAAGTAGTTAACAGTTAAACCTTAAGAAGAAGTAAATAAGCAGCCTGGTGAATCGCATTCTAAGTTTGTACGTTCACAGAAAATAATTGAATTAAATTGGATTAAACAATTACAGACAGTCTATCCGCTTGGACTTAATGATAACATTATGGGAACTGGTAATATATCAAGTATCAAGAACCGATTCTGTTAACATTTTGGATATAGTTTCTAAAACTGTTCTTAAAAACTGTTCTCATGGGCGTAGAAAAAAACGCAATCACAGAAAAATTCGAACCAACCGTACAAATATTTCGGACCTAATTTCTATTAAAAAAAATAACGGCAGACAATATCAGTTGACCAAGCTCTGTTCTTTACCTGTAATTACTAAAATTTTAGAGGATTGCGATACAGTCCTAAGTCTGAAATCGTTGAAATTATAATGGCATATTGTTATTCAATAGTTATCAAAAGTACCAGGCTTATAATCTATTACGCCAGACGCTTAGATCAAAATAGTTAAAAACCCAAACAATTATAAAGTTGAAGAGCATTGAGGACTAAAAATTCCAAAACGTTGTGCCAAATACGGCTAAGGTAAAAAAAAAAAGAAAGAAAGAAAAAGGGATACCAGAGGGAAGTCAAACTCATAAATCGAAAATAAACTGCCAAAGCCCTGACCAAAAATTGAAAAAGACAAACAGACAAACAATAGTAGACATGAAACAACATAGAAAACTAAAGAATAAGCAACACGAACCCCATTAAAAACTAGGGGGTGATCTAAGGTGCTCCAGGAGGGTAAGCAGATCCTACTCCACATGTGGCTTCCTTCGTGTTGCTCATGTTATAACAAATCCAGTAAATAGTCCAATTCTATAGGTCACATTCATGAAAGGAAAGGGGACTGTAGTTATGACACAAGGAACACATCCCATATCATCTGTAACTGGTGTTGTTGATCAATGGCTACTGAGCAGTTGCAATTATATTCTAGTTGTTAAATTCATTTGGATAATTTTATATTTTACTAAATTTTGAAACAGTGTATTGTATTGAAATTAAAAAAAAATTAAGTTGAATAAATTAAAAGATATTCAAATGAGATTTATTCTATTTAATCTTTAGTTTCATTATTTTACTTTTCACCTTTTTTTCAGAATGTACCAATAATTAAAAATATTTTGTTGATAAATTGAACTATTTATTCATTTCAGTACACATTTTCCACTAATTATTTTTAATAAAATACATTATCCTGCCAAAAATATAAAAAATATAGAAACTTTTTGCACATTTTCCTTGATTTAATAGCAGAATATAATATTCTTTTTTAATTTTACAGGTAAAATAAAAGGTAAAAAATATGACTAAAATTCAGAAATAAACTATAATTGTTAAAACAACAATTTCCTCTATGTTTACATATACATGTAATTAAAAGTGGGCAAACCAGGATGACACCATTCCATAACGGTCAACGAACTCGTGATGGCGTCCGTAAAATTTACAGAGGGATGATTTCAACTTCACTATTTGGAGCTCTTGGTATACTAGCTTCCTTGTGAGCAGCAACACTCTATCAGTAAAATCATGATAGGAAATACAAACACAGAAATATCGTATCAATTGGGAGATATGTACCCCGTAATATATGCCTGGGATAAGAAAATCCTTAGAATTTCGACTATTTCAAACTTTTGAAAACTTTTTCTAAACTATTTCCCAAAATTAATCGCCTTGAAGACCATAAAACATATTTTATTAAAATCAAGTATGTCAATAAAGGTTTTGGTTTTGTAAATATTGCCGGTTTTTTTTTTTGATGATCATTCTGTTAAACTCCCTCTTATTTGTAATGTCTACTTGGAAATATTTGTTTAATTATAGTCAAGTGTGCAAAGATGTAAATATCAGTGACAATACACCTACGTCATGTAATTGCAGTAATTCCGATTACATTTATAACAGGAGACCTTAACATCGTTCGTGACCGAGAGTTGAAATCATACCTCAGTAAAGACCCTACATATCGTCCCCGTCAATTATTAATTGGATATGAGCGTCACTGGTGAGTCTTATGTAGACGAAACGCGCGTCTGGCGTACTAAATTATAATCCTGGTACATTTGATAACTATTGTACCTAATCATGAAGTAATAATAAATAGTGTAATAGATAAAATTTGTAATGAAAAATTAAATGTAAAAACTATTTCTGAAATTTTGTACCCTTGATGGTCCTTAAAAGCAAATTTAACAACGTTTTACCGATTGGAAATGTGCTAAAGTGCATTTATTCAGCAAAGTTTTATGCTTGCATGTTTACTTTACAAAGAAAATAAATCACTCTTTTCAATTATAAGTTAATTAAGACGGATGGAGCCTGTTGAAAAGACATTGTCGTCAATATCTGCATTCTACTGCAAGTAAATCGGCTTTATTAGCAGTTATGGTCATAAAATGAACATTTATTATTTTGATTGACTGCACACTTTTATCTTTAAATACAGATGTAAGCGACTTATATTTTGTGACCTCATTAATCTGTAAAAGTACTTCTAGCAATTATCGTAGTTACTAATTTAAATGTAGCTGATCCAGGTTTTGTCATTTTAAGATTCTCATTGCAAGATTGTTCCGTTTTATCCTATTTACTCCTGTATTATTATAGGTTTACAGTCAAGTTATTTTTCATAATTTCAAACTTTCTTATGGTGTAATATCACCATTGTTTTTTTGTTTATTAGTCTTTGCTCAGTTTGCACTTTTAAAACGTGATGGAGAATAATTTGTCTTTGTTTCAAATAAAGAAATATTTGCCATGATTAAATTTTACTACAGACAAACTTTCAAACATCATTTCATTGCATATATAATAAAATAATCATTATTGGAAGTTAACCATCAAATTTTCGCCCCTTTTTTTCCCCTGTAAACAAATTTTAGTAATCGTGTAACCACTATTTCCATGAATACTCTATAGAAACATCAAAACTAAAAATAGAAAAAGATGGTGCTTTGGAACACAAAAGATATATGTTGATGACTCGCTTTGGAACACAAAAGATATATGTTGATGACTCGCTTTGGAACACAAAAGATATATGTTGATGACTCGCTTTGGAACACAAAAGATATATGTTGTTGACTTAGAAATGTTTACTGCATTGGCATGTAGGAATCATTTCCTAAACCGGATGTGACATACTTAGATATTCGCCAACTAACAACTAACATGAAGATATGTTTCTTAAACAACCACAGGCTCAACGCTATTGCTTATTATTGACTTGACAGTCCAAATTTTAAAAGATTTATATTGAATTAAAAATATTTTTATGGTTTACAATCATATGTAATTCTAATAGGTCAGGGATTTAACACCACCTTTGCTTCTAATGTTATGCCACATATATAAAAAAAGAAGATGTGGTATGATTGCCAATGAGACGACTGTCCACAAGAGACCAAAATGACACAGACATTAACAACTATAGGTCACCGTATGGCCTTCAAAAATGAGCAAAGCCCATACCGCATAGTCAGCTATAAAAGGCCCCGATAAGACAATGTAAAACAATTCAAACGAGAAAACTAACGGCCTTATTTATATAAAAAAATGAACGAAAAACAAATATGTAAAACATAAACAAACGACAACCACTGAATTACAGACTCCTGACTTGGGACAGACACATACTTAAATAATGTGGCGGGGTTAAACATGTTAGCGGGATCCCAACTCTCCCCCATTACCTGGGACAGTGGTATAACAGTACAACATAAGAAAGAACTATAAAAATGCATTGTTTCGATTGACTTGAATGGGCCTGTCCTTAATTTAAAATATACAAAATAAAAAATTTCAACAGGAACCTTCTGAAATCTAGGTCGCCACAAACTGATTGAGTAATCCCTAAAAAAATTGTTCCCTTTTTAAAAAGTGCTGTAAACGCTGAAGAAAAATCTAAATTAACTAATATAAACAAAGATTTTCAAACATTACAATAGTGCAAAAACATTACAATTATATTGATATTCACTAAAATTTGTGCAGTCAAGTGAAAGAACAGACTGGTTTTTACAGAACCTATCTGCACCTAATTTATTCTAGTGTTAATAGATCAAATATCTAAAAGATCTACGATTCAATATAAGTGTACCATTATCGATATTAATACGTTCAATGCACGACATTTCTTTTATTTATGACGTTCTTCAGACAAATTTGCGTATTTGATGAAAAAGTGATATGATTACGTATCATAGAACTGTTCATTAAAATGATTAAGAACTATCTAAGTATGTCTGGACGTTAGAGATATGAATCTGACACCACAATAGCATTTATCTGACCCAATACATTTTTGCATAAAGCATAAATATTGATACAAATACGTAACATTGTAAACTTTATTGCCTGTTTTATTGAGGGAATTTAGACTGTTGCTAAGTTTGTCTTTCTTGTAGTTGATGAGTTGCACTTAAGTATGGTATTTTATATTTTATCGGTATTTTGACTGAATCCGGAATTAAGTTATCATTTATATGTCCATTCTAATTCAGTTTCGCATCATTATGAAACTTGTTAAATATTTATCTCGATAAAGATGATCTCAAACCAAATGCGTACATTTCAGCCAAGTATCAACACTCTGCTCGATAGACGCACGACATTGATCACATCAATTTTTAGAGGACAAAACATTGTTTCAATACAAAAAATGTAAGAAAAACAACTACTGAATGATAATCAAGCACTGTCTTTTTATGCAAAGATTGTAATAATGTAACCTATGGTTTATATTATGTCTGAAAAAACAAATAAATTAATGTTTGAAATAAGTGTATAAATATCATATCTTAATTGCTTATTGTTTACTTAACCTGTACCGTCAAAAATGTGTTGCATTTTCAGAACGATAACAATTTAACCATCTTAAAAGAGAGTCGGAAAGGAAAATGATATTTAAACGCATAAGTCGATGACAAGATGAGAACACCACGGCAAAACAACGACCATAGCACAATGGTATTAGAAGAATATTCACATTGGAGACCGAGATGAAGGTTGAGAATGTTGACCGCCTCTGATAAATAAGATTAGTTTGTATATATGTGGACATTTTGCCCTGCAACAAGCTAGCTAAGAAACCCGCATAAATGTTTGAAAAGGATCTTTGATGTTCAAATAGCATGCAACGCTCGGGAGAGGTCTAAGGAATGACCATATTTATATATCCAAGTCAAACATGCAACGCTCGGGAGAGGTCTAAGGAATGACTGTATTTATATACCTAAGTCAAACATGCAACGCTCGGGAGAGGTCTAAGGAATATAAGATAATTCATGTCAGCACAAAAAGTGTTGACTACTAGGCTTGTGATACCCTCAAGGAAATAATTCTTCACCAGCAGTGTCATCGACCCAGTGGTTGTAAATAAACTCATCATAGATATCAGGACTAAATTTTGTATATACGCCAGACGCTCGAATCCAAAAAAGTGAAAAAAGGACAAATAAAGTACAAAGTTGAAGAGCATCAAGGACCAAAATTCCTAAAAGTTTGCCAGACACAGCTAAGGTAATCTATTCCTGAGGTAGACAAACATTTATGTATGTTGTCAGTTTTTCATCGACCTGTGAGTTTGAATGATTCTTTTCAATATATAATCATGAAGAATTCAATCCAAATTTGTATAATATCTGCATAATTTAAAGTATAAGACTGTTTTTCACAATAAATACAGTAAAACGGGAACTTTTCCATAACAAAATATAATGTTTAAACGCGAATAAAAAAAGTTAATTTGAAAAGAAATATATAAACAGTAGTCAATTTTGTGTTATAATCTTAATCACTATGAAAAATTAAAAAAAAAAAAATAACCGGTAGGCACTTTATAGACAATGCACATAAACAAAAATGAAAAAAAAGAATACAAAAAAATTTGAAACAGAGTGCTGTTCATAACTTAAAAGAACGAGGGCAAAGAGTCAGTTCTATCAATTGATATTAACAGACTTATAATGCTAACATGGGTGTTTACTTTAGGCAAATGATTTATTGTGTTCTATTAATGGATTGTTATGCAAGAGTTTGCAATTGCTACAAAAATATTCTAGCGAACAACTCAATATTTTAATGGTATAATTGGATTAGTTATACCACTGGGATTGGCGGATGCAGCGGGATGTCACACATAACAGATTGCAGGTCTATTGTTTTAAATTAACTGTCAACTTCAACGGCTTAATTTGTTAATGTTTCAGAGAATTTACCCAAGAGAGAACCATTACCGACTACATAATTAAATTACTTTTAATTATTTTCATGTTGACAAAATCTCGAAAAAATCTCTAGAACTATCAAACCTCAGTTTTACGTATTTATTAAGAATGACAAATATACGTTTTAACAGTTTGGTTTGTGTTAGTTATTAATTATGGAAGACTCTTATGTTTGTTTTAGCTATGGTGTCCGAATAACCGCTGATAAAAGGACCAAATAAAGCAGTAACAAATCATAAATTGGTGCATTTTATACCGGTATTGTGCATTATCGTTCTGTGCCTATTTTAAGATACTGATGAGTCTTATGTAGACAAAACACGTGTCTGGCGTATCAAATTATAAACCTGGCACCCTTGATAATTATGAAGTCAGGGATAAACTATTAATTTGGTGTCTTATATTCATTTTCTTTTTACATTACTTCACAAAATGTTTGGTTAAATGATTGTTCATTGTTCAACAAATGTATTGAACTCCTAGTGACCACAAGCCTATTATGAAGGCGACCAATTGTGGTTTACAAAATGTATAACTTGTCGGTAACTATCAATGCTAACCTTAAGTTATTATATGCCTTTCATTGGCAATAACTCCATTTCCCCTTTATCTATTATTAGCTACATTTGATCAAGAAAAGTTGAACATGAAAGGACATTTATGTATATTGTCTTTGTATCACAACTATCAATGCATGTACTTCGGTAAAGGTTTTGTTCGCTCAGTGTCTATCTCTCGAAAGAATTCATATTGCAAAAACTGAATGAGAATTGAGAATATGAATCAAATACCATTATAGTACGACCAAACATGGACCAAACGTGAGCAGAATATAATAATGCACACTCCCAGTGCGATATTAAATGATAGGTCATTAAAGGATATTCTCGATCAGGATACTATTAAATAATAAAACAGTTTTAAATAACATTTCCAATTTTCTATTAATGGGATGAATTGTTGATATACCAATCATATTATGAGACACTCTTAACATAAAACGAGTTCATATTGCAGTTTGTAGATATTTTCATTCAAATGAATAACATATAATTTTAAAATTTTCTAATATCGTCTACGGTGTTCATATATAAGTATACATTACATGGTATCTAACTCTATAAACGACTGAATAGAATTCCGCTTTTTAATATTTACGTTTCTCCTTTTCATTTTACTAGTGTGAAAATGGAATTTCCGATCGTATTTTGTAATATGACTTATCGGAATCTTACAAAATTTAATTTTTCCATTCATTCTTGGAATTCTTATATTATGGCTCGGGTAATCCTGATAAGGATAACTCGAAAAGGTGCTTCAGGTACACAACGTTTGTGAAGAAATACTTTCATGTTCTAGTTCCGCATCGACACAGCTGTTTGTTGACAGCTTGTCCTCCAGTGTAGCATAAGTCCAGTAGTCAGTGCGATAATCGTGACGACTGTTGACCTATGCAAAAACAAAATATTAACATAATCTATTCAAACTTGACGGAGCGATTTCGTCGTTTTTTGTGGGGTACGCATTGCTCAGTATTTATTTTTTTGTGCTTTATTTATGTAATGTTATTAATGTCTTTGGTAATTTTTCGTATTTAGTTTGGATGTTATATTGATTATTCTCATCGTATTTTGTCTAATGCTTAGTCCGTTGCTGTGTGTGTTACATTTTAATGTTGTGTCGTTGTACCCCTCTAATATTTAATGCGTTTCCCTCAGTTTTAGTTTGTTACCCCGATTTTGTTTTTTGTCCATATACTTATGAGTTTTGAACAGCGGTATACTACTGTTGCCTTTATTAGTCATGTTAGTTTGTGTTTTACTTATATACATTTTAACTTTTGATTTTGCCATTTGATTGGGGACTTTCCTTTTTGAATTTTCCTCGGAGTTCAGTATTTTTGTGATTTTACTTTTGAATACTAGTATCCCTTTGGTATCTTTCGGCTCATTCTTCATTTTAGTAAAAGAACATTTGAAGGGAGACTGTTGTTATGAGACAATGTACGTCAGTCATATGCCTGACTTTGATCTCAATTTGATGCTTCAACGGTACCTTTTTCAGAATAATAATTAAATTTTCATTTACAATAAACTATTTTCAAAATGAGAAGAAAATTTGCATCTCAGAAGATTCATTGGATTTTAGTTTCACTTATCATTAAACTAATTCGTTATTCCAGTAAATAATTATCAGTAAGCCAGACAATTTAGAGTGTTAATTTTTGCTTCATTTAGTCTCCTCGTGTTTCACGTAGCTTCAAACTTATCATTCTCTGTTTATATGCTCCTACAAAAGAAACTGAATGTATATGAAGAGATCACTGATGTAAACATAATATAAATTTAGATAATTAAAACAGTTACTATTTTGTTAGATTTGCTCTTGAGTTCTATATGTTCCAACAAGTAATGTACGTGATGCACATTTCTGTAATTTCAAGGCCTTATATGAATCTTTATTCTAACATGTTTAAGGAATAAAAGCCTTTCAAAATTATAATAAAACATTAACATTACGTGTAAGGGTAGTCGAAGGTGACAGATATAAAAAATAAACAATTTTAAAATATAATAGAGGCAATTTTATAGTATTTTGCACTTAACCACGATAACCAATTGACTCTCTCTAAAAGTAAAACGATATAAATATATATTGTGTTTGCAACGCCATGTAATGTCTTTGTCGTATATTAACTGAAAATAGACAAGTAACAGTTATAACATATACATATAGATTTTACCACTGCATCGAATGTGATTCGATATTTATCCACTCGATACATTTACATTATTCAAATTAAAACGCATGGCTCGCGTATTCAACATTCAACTGTCGAGAGTGAATGATTTTTAGGCGATATGCAGACAAGCATTCGAATGATCTGCAAACCGATGAACTCTTTTCATGTTAAGGGCATCCGATACAGTTTTTCGATATAAAGTAATTTTTATAGTTTTGAAATATGTTGTAGGTCTTGGCGAGTTATAAAATAAAACACAAAATAAATCATCGTGTTCGTTTTCGAGAAAATTGAGGCTGAAAATTGGGGATTTGTGCAATTTTGTTAAAAAGGTAGGCAATGTTATAATATTTTTGGAGCTAATATTCTTCGTCGTAAATTATTAAGATCGGGTTCAATTTGAAGCTGCGATAAGCCTTGGTTGACCTTGCGGACCAGATCCTCAAAGTGGTATATTTTTAATAAAAAAAAAATCGAAATAAAGTGTTTCTGAAAATGTAATTTGTATCATTTTTTTGCATAAACTGCATTTTGTGATGCTTTCTCCAAATCTCAAATAAAAAAACATATGTCACCGTGCTGGATTCTATGATAAACGAAATTTATCCTTAAAATTGCGCCCCCCCCCCCCCCTTGTAACCTCCACGTTATCGCTAAAGTGCACGACTTTGCTGACAGACTTTTTCGACGTTATCGCTGCAAATTACCGGCGACATTTTTCAGATGTATAAATATTGCTTGCTTAAGATCTACCTATAAATAGGTAATATTGTTTTCGGAAATAAAATCATGTAAATCATAAAGACGTCATAGTCAAATTTTGGCCAGTGATGAACTGAGATCAAACTGAACACACGTTGATTTATTGAAAATAATAAACATCCCAGGATAAGTCGGGTACGAATTAGATTAAAGAATTTATATACAGAAATCAATGGCTAATATTTGAAAGTCATTTTTGGCTATTCAGCTTTTTAACTGTTTCTACTTTATGCATCCATGACTTTCAATTATTCGGCTTCATGCGTTCGTGACGAAGGCAATGAAATTTATAAAGTTTACACTTCTTTTTCTTTTAAATTGAAAAACAATTGTTAACAGTATCAAACATATAGCAGCTTGGTACATTTCTCAGTGACATAATACAAAAATATATAAGATATATATTTATATTCCAGTAAACGGTATTACTCTATACACATGGAAAAATTATTGCAACACCTTGATTTTTTAACAACTTGAAAAATCAGCCTCTTTTTTTGGATGAAATATAATAAAATATTTGTATAATATTATTGAAACATAGTTTATGATAACATTAGCATTAAAACGAAAAAAACAAAAAAAAAACTGATTTATTTAACCACAATTTTATTAACAAAATGAAGTGTTTTTTGTACAAAAAAATGCATTTTACAACTTTAACTGTAGTCGAACTTTACAATGTCAGACATTTCAAAATTAATCTTCAGATGACTGTTCACATCATGGTTGATCGTTATACACCAAAGAATTAGTACTTTGTGCGCAGCACCCATTCAAACGAATAACCGCATCTAAAAGTCTTCTGATTCATGTCATAAATCGACTAATTTATTGCTTAGGTAGCAGCAACCATTTCTGATGAAGGGCATTGTTTATTTCATGGTGTGTTTGAACTGGGGTGTCCTTTCGCGCACTGTCCGCCCAATAGGGTCCCATATTTGCTCGATATGGTTCAAATCCGGGCTACCATCGGGCCAAGGAAGATGAACCGAATTCAATAGGAACAATGGATCTTCCTCAACGATGCTAATTTCCAACTTTGGCGAGCTTTGCACAACATTAGAAACGGAAAACTGTGTTTCTATCCGTAAGCAAAGGTCTGCGAAATGGTCTTATCGCACGATAACCAGTAGCGATGAGTCGATCTCGAACAGTTCTTGTTAAAAGGCTCCTGTATGCCCACTACTCTCTTTTTAGGATTGTATTGTATGCCATGGGTTTCCTTCTGACCAACCTTCATTATGCTTGATTTTCCCTAGCAAATTGTATAGGGGTCTTCTTTATCTCGGAAGGTCTTTAACATCGTTTATTGCTTGATTTTAATTCTCAAAACGACTTGTAGTGGAATGGGGATGACCAACAATACGTGAAGTTGTTACAGTGACATTCCTGCTTCTCTCATGCTGATAATCTGCCATCTTGCTGCAGTTAAGAGTTGTCAAGGACCCATTACAAGCTGTCAATCACATAACTTTAAAAACTTGGTTATTTAAAGTGTTGAAAACAATGAGGATAAAAACATCTGTTTTGCTGTTTAGGGGTACAGTAGCTGCATGTGCAGATAAAAACTTATCGAGTCGATATTTATTGATTAAACTCAGGTGATACTTAAATAATGTTTAACTAATTATATTTTACCAAATTATATCACGAAAAAATAAAGAGTGTTTTTTTAATTTCAATTTCAATTTGGTGTTGCTAAGGAGCCTTTATTTTTTGCTCCACAAAACCTCTTTCTAAATTATTAACATCCATTTTATCAGCAATCAAAGACGGGCTTCAAAGTTATTGTGAAACTGCCTATTCTAGAGGTGGCGTGAATCAGATGTGGATACTTAAAAATTCCAAAGATCTTTTAGAGCACATACAATCTAACTCTCTTTCATCTTGTAACAGTATTAAAACATTTGACTTCTCTACTCTTTACACAAGTATTCCACATTCCAAACTTAAAGACAAATTAAAAGAGTTGGTATTACTTTGCTTCATAAAAAAGAATGGCCAACGTAGATACAAGTATCTTGTCTTAGGGAGGGATAAATCCTACTTTGTAAAGAATCACTCTGATTCAAACAAAAAATTCTCTGAAACCGATATTATCAAGATGCTTGATTTCTTGATTGACAACATATTTGTTACGTTCGGAGGACGTGTTTTTCAACAGACTGTCGGCATACCAATGGGAACAAACTGTGCCCCTCTACTTGCTGACTTGTTTCTTTATTATTATGAGGCTGACTTCATGCAGGAACTTCTTAGGAAGAAAGATAAGAAGTTAGCAATATCCTTTAACTCTACTTTCCGCTATATAGATGACGTTCTTTCACTAAACAAAAATTTAAAATTTGGTGACTATGTGGAACGCATCTATCTCATCGAATTGGAGATAAAAGATACTACAGATACAGTTAAGTCAGCTTCATATCTTGACATACATCTAGAAATTGACAATGAGGGTCGGTTGAAGACAAAACTTTACGACAAAAGAGATGATTTCAGCTTTCCAATTGTGAACTTTCCATTTCTAAGTAGCAACATTCCAGCAGCACCTGCATACGGGGTATATATCTCTCAATTGATACGATATTCCCGTGCTTGCATTTCCTATCATGATTTTCTTGATAGAGGTTTACTGCTCACAAGGAAGCTATTAAATCAAGAGTTCCAAATGGTGAAGTTGAAATCATCCCTTCGTAAATTTTACGGACGCCATCACGAGTTGGTTGACCGTTATGGAATAACCATTTCACAAATGATATCGGATATGTTCCTCACGTCGTAACTACAATCCCCTTCCCTTTCATGAATTTGACCTACCGAATTAGACTATTTACCGGATTTGTAATCACATAAGCAACACGACGGGTGCCGCATGTGGAGCAGGATCTGCTCACCCTTCCGGAGCACCTGAGATCACCCCTAGTTTTTGGTGGGGTTCGTGTTGTTTATTTCTTTAGTTTTCTATGTTGTGTCATGTGTACTATTGTTTTTCTGTTTGTCTTTTTCATTTTTAGCCATGGCGTTGTCAGTTTGTTTTAGATTTATGAGTTTGACTGTCCCTTTGGTATCTTTCGTCCCTCTTTTATTGTAATATCAATATGGTCGTTAATATCTGTAGAACGGCTTTCCTGATATCAACCATTATTAAAATGTCTAATGAATATAAAAGTATCGTTCCTTAAGGAAAATTGTGCAATTTGAAATAAAATAGAATATTAAGTCTGGAAAATAACATATATTATACTTTCCTGCTGAATACCGTGCAATTTGTCGTTTATATAGCCTTCTATAATAACGTTGCTTTAAGGATGTCTGCTGGTCATGTTTTTGAATTCTTGTCATATTTTCGATTTTCTCAGGTTTTATCCATCCAAATGTATTAAATTTTTTTTACACGACACCCCACTTTTGTCTTCATAAATCTGTTCAATAGATCATTTCAGATTTAGTGATCCGGCGGCATGAAATGCTTGTTATTTTTTCTTGGTTTAAAGGGTAAAAAACAATTCCAATGTTAACAAATAGTAAAGTCTGAAGAAAACCCTTTTCCCGCCATTTTCTAAATGTCTCGTATTTTGAAAACTACACACGAGACTAATGATTTTATTACTTTATTTTGTTTAAATATCAAAGTTGTTTTCATTTTAAGCAACCACATGAAATCCTTGTTATTTTAAATTAGAGCAGCAGACATCCTTAATAGGTACATTTAATATTGTACCAGCAGTCGCGGTGAGATCAATTATTACACGATTGACCTACTGACCGACTATACCTGGTGGAGTCTTACAATTATCGTTCGATTTGCAACCTGATTACCTACAACGAATGTACCAATTATAAGAGAGGGGAAGATACCAAAATGATAATCAACCTTCTACGTCAAAGATAAACTGACCACATGGCGGAAAATGACCAAACAAATGTATAGAATACACAACATAGGAAACTAAAGACTAGGCAAAACCATCCGTAGATGCAAGAAATAAAAAAGCAAAGTATAAATGTGATTTCATCTTGAACATATGTGGATGACTTTTGCCTAATTTTCCCCACTTTTGACCATAAAGAATTTAGATCTTGAAATATTTTGTTCTGATACAAATTCTTTAATAAAACATATCTATCTTAACTTACCGATAATCCATTACTTACTGTTGGTAATTAGGTTTTAGAGAAAAATTTCAGCCGTTCACATAACATTCTTTAACGTGATAAATTGTAGTATACTAATGGATACAGTCATAAAAAATACTAAGATAAAACATTTTTTTATACAGAAACAAATTACTCTACCTACATAAACTACACCAGATTAATTATTGAATTAAGTCATCGAGAGACACAAGAGATATAGTTAAGATTAAGCAAAGTTTATTGTGTCTTTTAGTGGAAAATATCGGTCACCACCTGGTTTCGATGACATACTGTGTCATGGTAACATTACTGTTTACGCAACACAAGATGTCGTTGAACTGGCTTATTTTTGTTTGCATACAATATATAATAGTATTTCAAATCGGATTTCATTGACCTGCCAAACAGAAGCTATGATATATGATATCTTTGGAGAAGGCGATATGTTTTACGATGAACTTATAGTGGCTTACATCAACATCAGTTGGTCTCTAGTAAATTGTTGCCATATTACTAATCGAACCACATCTCATTTATTTGATATCGCGTCAAATATTTGCGAAAGAGAAGGGAAAAACACCAAAGGGAAAGATACCAAAGGGAAAGATACCAAAGGGAAAGATACCAAAGGGAAAGATACCAAAGGGGAAAATACCAAAGGTAAACATACCAAAGGGAAAGATACCAAAGGGAAAGATACCAAAGGGAAAAATACCAAAGGGAAAGATACCAAAGGGAAAGATACCAAAGGGAAAGATACCAAAGGGAAAGATACCAAAGGGAAAGATACCAAAGTGATATTCAAACCAAATCCTTGTTCAAACTTATAAGTCGACAATAAACTGACATCCCCATGACAAAAAAAAAATAAACTGACATCCCCAATTTAAGCAAGCAACTTTAGATGACTTTGGAGATAATTCTCTAGCCAAGGTTCAAGTAATTGCAGGGGTGTATTTCGACAAATTATGTGCCAGGGAAAATACAATTCTATTCAAATTAACCAAGGGTGTCAGATATATTTGTATTGGGATTGAATTAAGATATAGAAGTTTTACAATGACAGATGATATGCACCATGAAAGTTAAACATCCTATGATAAAAGTTTTGCACATCGAAAAAAAATATCTATGGAAAACCGTATACATGTACTTCCGTCCCATTTTTCCTTCCTACATTACTTGCGACAGTACTGCATTTTAGGTGAAATAACTTAAAGGGTAAACATTATTAAATCGATTTCCACAACTTGAGGTAATTTATGATAAAATGATATCACAAAAAGAACAGAACCAGAATCAACCAACAACATATAAAAAAAACGAATAAAACTTGCAAAAATTAATCGAAGTCGAAAACTCTCTTTCACGTGGCATTTTTGGTGTAACGTCGTGTTGTAGGAACATCGTGCACAACGTTAATATGCGACACATGTCCATACAAGCTACAATGTATAAAAGGTAACAGTTATACATTGTAGGTCAAAGTACGACCTTCAACACTGAGCTTTGGCTCACACCGAAAAGCATACTATAAAGGACCACAACATTACTAGTGTAAAACAATTCAAACAGGAAAACAAAAGGCCTCATTTATTTAAAAACGGAGAAATCAGAAAAACAACAATGAATGTTTATTTTTCTTTGAGTAGCGACGACAAACAGTTTACATTTATTGCCTGGATGTGAGGGTAATGGCAAGTTTGTTGTCCCTGAAATACCAACTATTGCTCGAGGCAAAGCCGAGGGCAATAGTTGGTATGCAAAGGGACAACAGACCTGCTATTACCCGCATACCCAGTCATTAGGAGTTTTATTATACTGAACAACATAGTCATTAAGAGTGTTATACCAAATTAACCATTTTTTTTAAAGTGTACATATACCATCTGAAAGAAAGGAAAATGTCACATAACTTGAAATGCACAAGATAAGCTATGCTTTTTTTATAGTCCGTGTTGTATTTGTAAATAGTAAAATCTTCATTAATTGCAATCAAGACTAGAAAATTCTAGCTAAAGTACAACAAACGCAAATACAGTTTTAGAAGACGACGACAGATCTATATTATAAATTAAGAACTATATTTAAGATCTTCTTTCTCTTTTAAAATTGCTTCTTGTAAGTGTAATAAAGATTAACACAAACAGGTTATTTTTTGATTGAGTTAAGTCTGCCAATTGATATTTTATCGTATGTTTTTCTTTGTTGTGATGTTATGCTATTGTTTCAGAAAAAGGGAGAAGGTTTGGATCCATTAAAACGTTTAATCCCGCTGCAAATGTTTGCACCTGTCCTAAGTCAGGAATCTGATGTACAGTAGTTGTCGTTTGTTTATGTAATATATACGTGTTTCTCGTTTCTCGTTTTGTTTATATAGATTAGACCGTTGGTTTTCCCGTTTGAATGGTTTTACACTAGTAATTTTGGGGCCCTTTATAGCTTGTTGTTCGGTGTGAGCTAAGGCTCCGTGTTGAAGGCCGTACTTTAACCTATAATGGTTTACTTTTTAAATTGTTATTTGTATGGAGAGTTGTCTCATTGGCACTCACACCACATCTTCCTATATCTATATACCGGTTACGATATAAGGGTTTGACGTTGCCATGCACACAAATCCTAGCAGAATAGTTAATGACGTCCATTATTGTCCAATGAAACATTAGCATGAAAAAGTACGGGAAATATGATGACAAAACTATTAACCGGTGTAAAAGTTTTTGTGGGATAAAATAGGACAACTATTTCATAATTTTTTATGTAGAAAAATCATACTGAGGTATAATAATGTTTAATAAAACATAAAATGATATTAAAAAAAGAAATATCCAAAACTTAACTTGTTATTTAAGTATTTAAGTATTACATGATGATAATTCAAATATGTCATTATTTATTTGTATTTAAAATTCTCATTACTGTTTAAAAGATATCATAAAACAAAAAAGCATTTATGTTTTTGGTACCATAGTAACTTTTATCAATATCATTTTCAAATGAAACGAAATACTGAATTATTTTATCCTTATTTCAGCGATCGGATCGCTTAAAGAATTTCTTTATGGCATTTTTTTATACAGAGGTTTTTGTGGATTAAAAAATAACTTGTCTCTGAAGCCTTATTGACATTTTACAACCGGTTTATATTCAATTTATGTATGCTTATCTCTCCTTACGGTTTGCCAACGCTATAATATAATTTCAAACTTTCTATGATTTAAATATCAATCCCTGTTCCGAGTTAAAGGCTTAAGTTTGAAACCACATTTGAAGGTTGACACGTCCTTTCTATATGTAAAATTAAAAGTGAATAATAAGTACTTTGTGTCATCGTATTTTGTATTTTTTGATGAATCAAGAAATATATTAACCCATTAATTATGCATTGATCCCACCACGGTCTTGTCTGGGTCACCATGTATGTTTTTGCATTATTGATAATGGATCAGAAATATTTCTGTGTCTTGGTTGCCATGGTATCGTTTGTTATCATCCATTAAACATTGTACATCCCTGTAATATTGAAAAAAAAACCTTCAAAAATTACGAAAAAAATCTGGATCGATGGCAATTCGATCCTACACGAAACTTTAATGACAGTTTATAATTTTATATAATGTAGAATACAGATATAGCTATGTAATTTGCAATTCGAATTACAATATCTAACAATAAACTGTTGACTTGAGACATCTGTATCGCTTGTATTGAAATTCGATTGTATAATGCAAGTATAAAAATTAAACTGGCAACAATATACCTGTACAAAGGGCAAAGGGAACGAATTGCCATCCAGAATAAAAAACCATAAAAGATAATATAGAACAACGTGTCAGCAAAATGTCTTTATATATAGTATTGTAAAGCTAAAAACAAATATATATAGTATATATAAAGTTATAAAGAACAGAATAGTAAAATTAACTCTGAGGAAAATTCCAAAACGGAAGGACCTTATTCAAATGCCAAAATCAGAAGGTCAACACATCAAAAGAATGGACAATAACTGTTATAACCCTTATTTGGAACAATACAAGCATTTTTTTATGTAGAAATAATTTACAAGGACATATAAAAGAACATTAAAACACGTAATTAAGATGACAAACACTGTCAGAACCTAGATTCTTTACCGCAAATCGCGTATAAATTGTGAAGTTGATACGGAATGTTTAATTATCAATTAGGTCTTGGCATCGTCCGATGAAATTTGTTTTGAAAATGTACGAGACGATCTTTGACATTACCCTGGTTATTAAATTTCTGCTAAGACACTGGTAACGTTGTAAAGTCTGAGTAGCATCTGCAAGTTATTGAATACAAAAATGTATATACCATATATGGTATATTGATACTAAGGTGGGAGAAATTGATAATTACCAAAAAATCAAATCGTCTCGTTTGTTAAAGATTCTGGTACTGAGAATAATATTTTATTCATATTATTACAACATTTAACATATGTGTCTAATATAAGATTAAAAAATAACATGCATAAATTTCCTTGTAATATGTGCTTTCTGCAAAAACAAAATTTAGCAGGATGGGACGTTTTTGTTCAGTTGTTATCTTCAATCGTTCATCTCTCGTTCACATATTGAGTTTTAATCAACTGTGTCCTTACGAATTATTAAAATGTGTACATCGATTATGTAACAAAGAGCAATATGTTACAAAATGGTGTGATCTGTGCTAAAATCAATTTGAATAGCATAGTAATTGAGGTAACTTATCAAAATAAGAGAATTAACTAAATGCACTGATTTTCTGGGGTTTTTTTTCACACATTGTTTCTACATTATTATCAGGATTTCCAAGTTTTACATAATTATATTTGAGTATCATATATATACAAAATTCAGTTAGTTTAAACATATTTTATTAGCAAAAGGGATTGGACACATGTTATAACAACATTAGAGACGTCCTCTCCCAATATGAATATAAACACAAAGTACATTAAATAATGACGGAAAAAACATAGTAAGAATGCATGTAATACATACTACAAACGAAAATTAGAAAAAAAACAATATAACAAGGAATAATAATGAAACAACTGGACTGGAGTGAAAGGTTGTGAAGTAGACATTTAGAATGTTAATTGATTGTTTTAAATCTTTGTGTTATTCTGATATAAGATTGTACGGACTCAAACATGTCTTTGTTTTGCTGAAAAGAAAGGTCACCGTCACCAGCTAATAGAAGCTCAATGGATATAGCAGAAAATTCAGTTAAGTTCAACCACGAAACGTCCCTAAGCCTACAGCTAATCTAAATTGGCTTTATAATGATTTCATAATGAACATATATGTTATGAAGAATTTTAATGTGCGTATTGTTATGCGTTTATTTTTCTACATTGGCTAGAGGTATAGGGGGGCGGGGGTTGGTTGAGGTCTCATAAACCTGTTGAACCCCGCCGCAATTTTGCGCCTGTCTCAAGTCAGGAGCCTCTGGCCTTTGTTGGTCTTGTATGATTTTTAATTTTAGTTTCTTGTGTGTAATTCGGAGTTTAGTATGACGTCCATTATCACTATACTAGTATACATACTCTTTAAGGGGCCAGCTTAAGGACGCCTACGGGGGCTCAGGACGTTTGCGCTTTTTTACCTGTAAAACGATAGGACATTTGCGCTTCAAATACTATGGACATTTGCGCTTTAAATTTTGATTCACCTGTATAAAATTGACCGGACATTTGCGCTTTTAACCTATAGACTTTAGTCGTCCACTTGTAATTTTAATGAGAAGTAATAGAACGTAGATGAATAACTTAAATTTGTTATTATTAATTAGACAAATGGTGCAGAATCCTTCCAATCCCACTTCAATGAACAGTTCTACTCACTCATTCTGCTATCTTTTAACAACAGTCGGTGAATTACATCAACATTTGTTATATTGATGAACAGGCAACCCAGAATTGAGAAACAGGATTATTTATTTGAGGCCGACGGCCGAAGTGAATATCAGTTTTTCAAAAGTCAATAAAACCCCATATTTACCGAAACAAAAGACAGTAATTGTTTTATTCCATATTCCGAGAGAAGAAAATGTATTTAATGACAAACATATACCAATTTTTTTTTACATGAAACATTTTACCATAACGTTGCATGTAAAAGCGCGTGACATTTAGCGCGGTGAATAACACTTTCTCCGATGAATATGCTTTTTTTATTCAAAATCCAATTAATATAGAGAAACCTACTAAAATAATACCAATATGGAATAATTTCCTTTATTCATATTAATAATGAAAAGAATTTATTATTATCTTCATCTGCACGTCCCGCTATTTGGACGATGTCCTTTCACGAATAAAAAAATATGTTGATTATGTTAAACGTTTCTATTCCATTAAACTTGAAAAAATGTATACAACATATATGGTTAAGCTTGCCTTAAATCTTAAGTTACATTAGAAATTGACAATGATGGTCGGCTGAGAATAAAACTTATCTACCAAAGAGACAATTTCAGCATTTCGGTTGTGAACTTTTCACTCCTATGTAGCACTATACCAGCAGCGTTTGCCTATGTGTTATAAATCTCATAGTTGATATGATATTCCGCTTGCACTTCCTATCATGATTTCCGTGACAGAGGTTTGCTGTTTAAAAAGCAGCTTTTAATATTTATCAAAGGTACCATGATTTATAATTTAATTTCGTTTACATCAGACTCATCAGTGACGCTCAGATCAAAATAGTTATAAAACCAAACAAGTACAAAGTTGAAGAGTATTGAGCACCCATAATTCCAAAAAGTTGTGCCAAAAAAGGCCAAGGTAAACTATTCCTGTGATAAGAAAATCCTTAGTTTTTCGAAAAATTCAAAGTTTTGTAACAGGAAATTTATAAAAATAACCATATCATTGATATTCATGTCAACATCGAAGTGCTGATTTCTGGACTGGTGATACCCAGTGGGACGGAATGTCCACCAGCAGTGGCATCGACCCAGTAGTGTAAATAGTTATGAAAGGTACCAGGATTATAATTTAATACGCCAAAAAGGCGTTTCGCCCACATAAGACTCATCAGTGACGCTCATTTCAAAATATTTATAAAGCTAAACAAGTACAAAGTTGAAGAGCAGTGAGGACCCAAAATTAAAAAAAAAAACGTTGTGCCAAATACGACTAAGGTAATCTATTCCTGGGATAAGAAACAAAGAGTTTCAAGTGGTGAAATTGGTATCATCGTGATAATGTGATTGTACTCACATGAGCAATACTACGGGTGCACATGTCGAGTTGAACTTGATTACACTTTGCTCTTTTGTTAATGTTAAAGTGAGAGTGCTTATTACTCTAACATACATACTAACGTAGCCAGTTCTTCTCAGTGCTTGTGCGAACATATCAGTTAGTTCATCTATTGTGGAGACTTTTTTGAAGAACTCGTTTCTTCGTTGGTAGATGCAGAGCTTGTTATATGTCAATAGGATATGGAATATTCAATGCCATACGTTTACCTCTATATTATATTTTACAGTGCACTAACAAAACAAAGGAAATACACAACACATTTCGAATTTTCACGTTTAAAGTGAACTCATAGGGAAATTATTCAACTATTAAATACTTATTTATTTTATTTATTAGAAACTCCAATAGTTCGTGAACTGAATAATAGTATATCGAAAAAAGAATGAAAATAGTCAAGATTTGTGAATGGTTCAGTCTGGCAATTTCATTGAAACTGAAACCAGTATCAAAATTCAGACTCCAACGTAGAGTCGTAAAATGTATTGACATGTTTGGATCTGAAAAGTATAAACGTATAATTTATGAACCAATGAAATCAAATCAATTCACATGTAAACGTCTGACACTGATATATAGATAGATGATAGTTGTCCTCTAAGGGAATATGTGATGAATAGCACCACTGTAAAACAGACCCTACCATGCGTATTTAATCTTCATTGATTGGATATTATAACTCCAACTTGTCTCCTAAGGGAGATAACGCACTAAAGTACAAAGTAAAATGACTTTTTTGACTGATGATAGTAAAATCATGACATTTATTACTCCGCTATGTGACTCTTGGCGTTTATTGAATTCTATTTACTTGTAATTTAAGGAAATCTGACTAGGATATCCAATCCAAGGTTATGTAAATATCACTATTGTGTATTTGTTGTCAGCAATAACACATTAATACAGTTAGTTTTGATTTACAAAGTATAGATTGAGTACGATATCAACAACCTTGTACCATAAGAGCCATGAATTTTCTAGAATTCCCATTAATTTTGGAAAAATATTGCTATCATCGGTTTTTGATCTAATCATGTTCAAAAATAGGGGCGAAAAATACAAGAGGGACACATAGATCGAAAATAATCTGACAACGACATGGCTAAAAAGTAAAAAGACAAACAGACAACTTATTGTATTGTAAGTTCAACCTTATCAAAACTTACTTCTCATTGGAACAACAAAAGTTCAAATATAAGGGTAGTTTAAAATTTACTTTATTTGATCTCAAATATATTTGAATCACATAAAATTTGGGAAATGTATTCTTGTATGTCAGAATCAGATACAACACATTATTTTCAGAATGCACATTTAAGATGAACATCTCCTTGAATATTGCTTTTGGGCAAATACTATATATCATTATTACCAAAGAAAGTCGTAAAATATAGGTACATATTTGAATTACATCAACATCAATAATATAAAATAGACTGATTGATTGAGTTTATAGTTATAGTTATATATGCTATCGTTGACAAATCCTTATGATTTAGTTTGTTGTCTATATCTATTCACTTATTTACTGGTTGATTATTAACTGACAAGCTTCGTTATTTTCTGCTATGTTGCAGGTAGATCTTTGTTATTCTCTGTTGGATTTTATGAGGGAAGACTGACAATGTACGTTGATTCAAAAATATCTTTGTTGCTGGTGTTTTGTTTCATTGATAAATATCTCACATCTCTAATTTTTATTCGAGAAGAAATTAATTTCCTAATAAGATGTAGTTTTCCATCTCCGAACATCACAATGAAATTTAGAAATAGAATAACAAAACGTTCTTCATGCACAACATTACTGAAATGTGGAAGCCAAGTGAACACTGATTATTCACCTTGTAAAATTGGTGTTCGGCGTAAAAAGTAAAATCACAAAAATACTGAACTCAGAGGAAAAACAATTCGGAAAGTCCATAATCACATGGCAAAATCAAATAACAAAACGCATCAAAAACGAATGGACAAGAACTGTCATATTCCTGACTTGGTACAGGCATTTTCAAATGTAGAAAATGGTGGTTTGAACCTGGTAAAATATATCAGCAGAACCACCCTGTGTTGCTACTTAGCGTGTGCAGCTGAAAAGCAGCAGAATGATAAGACGAAAATGGCACAACTGTAACAAATTTACCTAGAAAGGGAAAACAAACAAAACAAAACGATGAAAGGATACTACTCTTAAAAAAATTGACATTGGAAATATGTTTTGACCAAAATATTTATAATCACTTTATAAACAAAATGCGCGTATGGCGCAATTACAAAATTTCAATCCAGGTATCTATGAGGAGTTTATTTACAACCACTGGGTCGATACCACTGCTGTTGTAGTATTTTTTTCTCCGAAGGTATCACCAACCCAGAAGTCAGCATTTCTGTGTTGAAATGAATTATCCTATGGTCATAATTAAAAATTAAATGTTTACAAAACTTTTCTGAAATACTAATGCTTTTCTACCTCAGGAATAGAAAAACTACACTGAAACTAAAATATTCATGTGTTAATTAAGTTGTTCCACAATGAGCAGGTACTGGTACACAAGTGACGCCCGTCGTGTTGTAAATGGCAAAAAAAAACCCGAAGTGTTAATTATATATCTATATCACTAGTAACCCCTTTTATCAGTTTATTCATTTAACATTGGAAGTTCACTATAGTTTTTTTCTAACTTAAAGCATTTCTAAACAGCAAAAAGGTGTATTTATTCACATCTAATAACGTATTACTTGTGGATAATATATTTGACCTTCAATGACCTAGACAAATGTCATTCTAAAATGTTACCAAGTGTTAAACTGCTCCCAGTGCATATATGAAATAGTCTTGATTATTTTTTGCCATAAAGTTATTATTCAATTTCCGCCAGTCATATAGTTAAATAAAGATGATCCATAGATTTATTTTGATTTTTCTACGAGAAAACATCGGATAGATGACAATCCTGATCAACAAATTATTATTCCTCAATATTTAATGTTTTAATATCCGTTTACAACGGTTAATCTTACATTAAAACCAGAAAAGAAACACTTTTATCGAACTCTGTGATATCACCACGAATATCGCGTTCCATTAGTGTCCCGGATAAACAATTTACACTCCAGAAACTCCTCACAACATCTGAAACACTAAAGGAAATCGTCTGACGGATGAAATAAGAGATGCACAAGGTGACTTTAGAAAACATTTGTCACACTTGACGCCGGCGTTTGTTTTCTATTAAACTCAGATTAAGATTTATTGTACAGACATCCGGAACATATTCACTATTCGTAAACTTTCGGTCAATTAATTGTTAGGGTGTGCTTCAGCTATCTTAAAAGAATGAAATTAAAGACAAATGAAATAGAATTGGTACATAAGTTATCAATTCTTAGTGTTCTATAAATAATTGAGTATCTAATAATGCATCGAGGAAAATATGCACTTTTAACTTTAGAGACCAAAATTGGTTTTTAAGTAATGTCTAACCTAATTGTTTTGACATTTCTCGCGACATTCAATCATTTACTAAACTTGCATCTATCTTATGGAGACCCAAATGTTGTATTACACCGTTTTGTCTTCATTGAATAATTTCTGTATGGTCCCTACTATTAAAGAACAGAAACAGTATCGTTTTGTGCGTAAGTGACGCTTAATTAAATTAAGACATATGAAAATTTGTTTTCAAATTATTTTGTACTATGTGTACACTCTGAGAGGAGCGTAGCAAAGCAGGTGTGGAATATAAAAAAAAATCCCCAAATAGTAAAATGTTAGAGTTAGTTCAACAATTTACTTCATGCTAAATATATCTTTTAAAAAACTTTGACGTGTGACAAGTAAACTATGTCATTTTCCGAGTTGCTTCCCATAAGTCTAGATATTTCAATTATTGGTCAGCAATGATCTTCAACGTCGTACTTTTAAAATTGACCCCTTTTAAAGGTTTTTATTTGGTCGTCTCTGATGAATCTTTCGTAGACAAAAAGGGAGTTTGGAGTACTCAATTTAATTTCAAATGTGGTATCTATGATGGTTTTGTCTAACCCAATGTGTAATCGTTGTTTAAGTTTTAATTTATGAACATGTAATGCGTAATTGTTATAACACGCGACTAGTAGAGATTTATCAAAATTTAATATAAAAAAGGAAAATAAATGTAAAAAATCAATTATAAATGTTTTGCAAAGAATGTGAATCTATGTTATGGCTAGTAATGGATACTTTAGAAGATACATCTACAGTATTGTAGATTCTATATAATGAGACTGCAGTTCTCGTTTTATCTTTTCAAAATTATGACAAATTACATAATTTAATTCATTTTGTGATATTCTGAATGATTGTATAGACCGTCTACAATTACATTTAGCTTTTAATTCAGTCTAATGCAAACAAGTGTGATGATGTATTCATAGTTAATAGTGACGTCTTTTAGTTTGAACTGTCGAAAATCCATTTGCTTAGAAGATTTACATTATGAGTGTGCAGTTAAATGTTTAGGAGCATATGATAATTGACATATTTTCTATCAACAATACCAAACGGTTCCCTACCAGCCTACGCTATTCATAAAGTTTAACGTGGTTTATTATTTTAATTTGATTTTGAAATGCATATAAGTACATATTATATTCTCATTATCTAGACAATAGAGTCTTCAATTGTGCGTTTGAAAGAAATACTGATTGTAAAGTTTTTGCATATTATAAACCGTTCATATATAATTTTTATCCATTTTAACAATAGTAAAGATAAGATATAGAAGTGTTGATATAATTATGCCCCACCTACGATAGTAGAGGGGCATTATGTTTTCTGGTCTGTGCCTCCGTTCGTTCGTTCGTTCGTCCGTCTGTGCGTCCGTTCGCTTCAGGTTAAAGTTTTTGGTCAAGGTAGTTTTTGAAGAAGTTGAAGTCCAATCAACTTGAAACATAGTACACATGTTTCCCATGATATGATCTTTCTAATTTTAATGCCAAATTATAGTTTTGACCCCAATTTCGTGGTCCACTGAACATAGAAAATGAAAGTGCGAAGTTCAGATTAAAGTTTTTGATGAAGTTAAAGTTACATCAACTTGAAACTTAGTACACATGTTCCCTATGATATGATTATTCTAATTTTAATTCTAAATTAAAGGTTTAACCCCAATTTTCACGGTCCACTGAACATAGAAAATGATAGTGCGAGTGGGGCATCCGTGTAATATGGACACATTCTTGTTTTAATCATTTAATCAATTCTGGCTTTTGTACAGCCGAGCATATAGATGGGACTATTTTCTATAAATCGTTAACGAATCACATCATATGCATCTGTTCTGTTTATTAGATATAAGTTCTGTAAATTACATATTGAAAGATATTTTAAGAGACAAAGGTTCAAACGTCCTCGTCAACGTTGACATTCAATGAATTTGTTTACTCTTGTATTGTCCCTTTTTATCAGATAGCTTCTAATATGCACATTATTTAACATCAAGTTTATGTGTGAGTGAAAATACCCCAAAAAGCTTCGGACATACGCGAATGTTTGGAAACTTGAGGTCAAAACTGTAAACAGTTGTTTTAGGGGCAATCAAACACAATACACTTCAATATGTAAGGGTCCAACTGCAGGAGTAAGACTGCTGCAACGAAATCAGGAATGTTTTTACAGTTATTAATTTATAATCTTGAGTACCATTGCTACTTCATTTGGACACATCATTGTGAAAATTATCACGAACGAAATGGTTGAAATGGCTAGGTACTGCTTTGGAGATCGTTGTTGCTGGTATATCGACATGCTCGATTTATTTGCTTGATGTATAACTAGTTTTCAAACCACTGGTGATGAGATGTCAGTCAATACTCGAGTATTCTTTTTTGTTGTTTTGTTTTGTTAAACGTGCTGTAGCCTTTTGTTCTCATAATACAATATATTTTATCACTCGTAACAACCATTCGTGTGATTCTCAGAATTGTACTAAAAAATAGTCAGCCGATATGAAATCTCAAGAAAGGCAACAAGCTATAAATTATGTTTACTTATTAAAACTGGATATCAAATTGGAATTTGGACATCAAATAATTTAGCCTATGTACTAATAAACAAGTCGATGATAAATGTAACATATATGTCTCAATAACTGTATCTGCTCTCTTAGTTAAACTTTGTTTCATTATTCATATTAGTCCGCATCAATGTATATGCAAATCTTTTTGTACCATTACTGTGTATATGGTATGCATTTGCTGTATCAACATACACATATATACTTGCGTGAAACATCCTGGCCAATCCGCAGTTTGTTTAGTTACCTTAATAGGGCACATGAGTCCATGTTTCCTTGAGAACACAAAAAAAAAGAATTGTTGGTAATGTTGACATTTGAACACTCCCGTATAATATAATTGTTCATCGTGCAGTGCACTGATTCCCTTTAACCTGGATGCTTTGGAGAACTATAACACTGACACTGACAATGAATATCAGTTCATATTCCCTTTACAGATCACAAATAACATGTTATATATAGGTAATATATACCACATTGCTACTCTGATTATGAAAAGCGAACATTTATTTCTAATGAGTTAAAAGTATACTGTCATATCTGGGGACGTTTGACCTTTTTTGCTAATAAGATTTCTTCCAAAATTTTTACAGGATAAGGTTCTCAATTTGGTCCAGGTAATATACTTCTAATAATTATGGCTCATAAAGTATTTTTTTACTTTCTAACAGATTTGTTCTGTTGGTAGAAATGAGGTTCATGTCATGTTGTAGAGTAGACTATCGAGATAAAATTTTGTTTTAACGTTTTAAAGGACCCAATTTTTTAATACAAGACACAGTCAGGAGCCTGTAATTCAGTGGTTGACGTTTGATTATGCGTTACATATTTGTTTTTCGTTCATTTTTTTTTTATATAAATAAGGCCGTTAGTTTTCTCGTTTGAATTGTTTTACATTGTCATATCGGGGCATTTTATAGCTGACTATGCGTAATGGGCTTTGTTCATTGTTGCCGGCCGTACGGTGACCTATAGTTGTTAATGTCTGTGTCATTTTGGTCTCTTGTGGACAGTTGTCTCATTGGCAATCATACCACCTCTACTTTTTTATACTACTACTCCTTTCTTGAGAACAGGTAGGTTAATGCTACTTTTGATGCTTTTGTTAACTTTTTCAGATGATAGTATATATAACTGAATTACGTTTATGAACAAAAGAAGAAATAGTGTAGAAATTATTCCAAAACCAATACCTTCAAATCTTTAGAACATCGTTACGCCTTTTTAGATAAAGAGTCGAGTATTCCATAATCCTCACAGTAAACCAAATGTGACAGCTTCAAAAGATAACGTTCTAATTTTAGTTAATATCATGGAAAGAAAAGCAATTATAACAGAATTACACCTTTAAATCTGATTTTTGTAAGAATCTGGCACTACCAATTTAACGAGATAATTTAGCTTTTATTTTAGCTCTTATAATTGAAATATGATTGAAATTTATGCCGGTGATATTCATTGCATGAAGTGTTTTTGCAGATGTAATGTGATTTTGACATCCTTGTTTAATAAAATTTATGTTTGAAATCCATTTATTAAAACATTAGACGCTAATCGGCTGTTTGCATCTTTTTGAACAAACAACAAATACTTCAATAAATTTTATTTTTGAAATGTCGTACATAATAAATTATCAACCCTTCTAGCCTTGAAGTTATAGCGTGTTGATTGTGTTCACTTTGAAATACAATTTTACCAAAACTGAAACAGAACAAAATCACTTATCTCCCTTGAATTTTAGTATCCAATTTGAAGAGGAGAGCAAACAAATGTTTGCAAGTAAGAAATGCACAGTTCAAATATCAGTTGTAAATAAATAACTATGTAAATTGTATCCGTCTTTTTGTTTATCAACTGTTTGTGTCGATATTATAACAAGTCCACTTTTACTTTATTACACACACGAATATGCATACTTCAAAATGCAGACGTTTTAAATTCTTCCGCGCATGTTTTATCCAAAGATATGACCATCAATGTTTTGGATTTAAGCTTTTGTACACATGCGAACAAAGTTTTAGGCCTAGTATCTATGATGAGTTTATTCAGTAGGTAACAATCTATAGCATACTAATCTAATTTCTCGATGGATAATTGAAAACAAATGTAGAGTTAAAAATATATTCTACTGAAAAAGAAATGAATTACCCAACGATCACAATTCTTATCATTTGAACCATCTTAAAAGTAATAATAAATAGTCATACAATGATAAAACGAAATTAACAACTTCTTCAAACAAAGCTATATTTACCTATTTCAAAAGAACGTATACTCCCTGTTTTTTTTTTATATAGATAAATGTTTAGTTAATCAAGCTTATCAAAAACTAGTAACAAATAAACCCGGTTCTGACTCACGAATGAACGAGACGGATTATTTTGCATTAAATGACTGACATGATCTTGATGAAAAGGTGACCGTTGTTTTTCTTAAAATGTCCTGTACAAAGTCAGGAAATGGCAGTTCTTATCTTATAGTTCGTTTCTGTGTGTGCTGTCGTTTGTTTTTTGTTGCACTTCAGTGTTTCTGTTGGTGTTTTTTTTTCTCGTATAGTTGATGTGTTTCCTTCGGTTTCCGTTTGTAACCCGCATTTGTTTTCTCTCAATCAATTTATGACTTTTGAACAGCGGTATGCTACTATTGCCTTTATTATACCGTTTCAGAGGTGATAATTAACTGTTCATCTTTAGTCTCTTGCGAAAAGGTATGCATTAATCCCTAGTTCACTGTAAAAAAATCAAGCCTTTACAAGCCTGTTTGCCAGAAATGAATATCTAGCATGACTTCCGTCAAAGATAAATTATGTCAGTAATGACGGTTCAGCACACACACTCAATAATCAAGTTGCAAAACACAAATACAAAACTGTTAATAAATCGTCACGACAGAGAATTAAGCCTACATGTTTCCAAAAAATGTTATTTGCATCTTATTATCATTTAGGGAGTGTAAGCATAAAATTGAAATAACACGTTTAAACATAAATTATTATCTATTTAGCGTTGCGAACAAGCCAAGACTGGATCACTTAAGGAAAAATCGCTAAGCAAGATTTTGACTGAATATAGTAAAATTGAAGAAGTTTGTGTTATTCTAAGTAGACAGAAAAGGAACTTTTAGATTTGAAACAAAAATTCTCTCACTTGATCTGTCTACACTGGATTCTAAACCTCCGATTAACAACAACTTATTAACTTTCTGCAAAGTTACTTTTTGACAATGTCATACTACTCCGTTATATCTGCAACTGATTAAAGAATATAATTTATTAATAGGAGGGTTAGATATCGATAATTATTTTAACACAAAAACGATAATCAATTAAGAATAGGATTATTTAAAAAAAAGTTTTTCCGAAATAAATATAGATCCAAAAGTTTAATGTCTGATGTAGCTTGTATTTTAGGATCGTTTTATATATCCCTTATGATAACATGCCGTGGCTGGATTTCATTCTTAGAAAAACCAAACGAGGAAATTTGTGTAGCTTTTTGAATTATTGAATGAGTCATGCACAAGTATTATGAACAAGCAATAACAATTTAAAGTAATAAGATATTTTATTTTATAATCGTCACTTATATATCCGTTCTCATGGGCTTTAGCTACCATCTACAGTAAACAGCAATACAATCATACACCTCTTTAAGAATAGGATTCACTCTAATGTACAACTTAATACGTTTCAGTTAGTCACGCAATGTTTCACGGAATTACAATGGGGTTAAATTGATTCTTAAATTGGCTCTTAAATGGGTAAATTGTTTAAAGTAGTTATCGGACAACATAATCATAACATAATAGTTAGAATAATGGTTGACCGTTGATGCTTTTTGTAATATTATAGAGTAAAACTAAAATGTACTTTATGAAAAATGGTTTGACTAAGCAATGGATATTAACTTAAGCAGTAAAACACTGTTCGCTGTTGACTTCAAATCATGCGTGAATTTTTTTCCCAGTGGCTCTACCAGATTGTATTATTGAATGAAACTTTTCTCATTTGTTATTTGAGCTTGTTATATGGTCTGTATATTTGTTAATCCAATAATTTTGCGTTTGGTAAGAAGTAATCTCAACGTCAGGAATCGTATTACATACATGCACCATCGTTTTTCCCCGATTTTTACGAATATGTTTGTTTGTTTTATAGTTATTAAGATTATAACACAATGTTGACTGCTGTTCCCTTTTTTCCACATTTTTACCTATTATGTCTGTTTGTTTTATTCACACATCGTTGTAAAGACAATAGAATTTTATGCGACTGTCATACAATGAGAGGTTTAGCTAGCTATAAAAACAAGTTTGGTCCACCATTTTCTACATAAGAAAATGCATGAACCAATTCAGGAATATGAAAGTTGTTATCCATTCGTTTGATGTGCCTGTAGCTTCTGATCTTGCCATTTGATGAGGGACTTTCCGTTTTAAATTGTCGTCGGAGCTCGGTATCGTTGTTTTTCTACTTTTTATTCATTAGATCCCTAATTTTTTTTGATACAATCATGGCAAAAATCGACACATTACCCTTTGGAAAGACGCGCCTTCATAACAAGTATTATATTGAAAGTGAAAGTTTGATGGGATTAAAAAATATGTATTATCTTGTTAGATTCATTTTACTTTAAATAGTTAGACCAAAATAAATACATCATCATTTGATATCGTAATTTGTCCTGACATGTCGGGTTAACAAATCTTATAATGGTTTACGCGATCGTACTTTTAAGACCAGACGTTTGTTATATTTACTTTGTAGAATAAGGTTAATCTTTCAGAAGAAATGACAACAAAATGCCATGTATGAATTCATTCTGTCAATTGTATAAATAGCTCTGACAAGGATCAACCATAATGCAAATTGCTTCGATATTTTTTTCTAGGGCTGTCTGTTACTATTGTATATGACGTTTTTTGATAAAACGAGTAAATAGCTTAAAAATCAATTTAAGATAAAAAAAAAAAAAAAAAAAAAAAAAAAAAAAAAAAATCAGATGAAATGTTATATTAGAAAAAAAAAAAAACCTTCATGATGTCATGAAAAAGAGACAAAAAAGAGATTACAATAGATTCATTTAAAAATATATAACAATTTCTGCACATTGGATCGTTGTTTGAAAATGATTATTTTCATGTTATCCTCATTCTGATCTCCGGTGAAGCAAATTGCGTCATACTTTGCCTAAATATTCAGAGAATTTTGCTAGTTCGAAATATTATTGAAATACTCCTAGTCAAGCGACAAAAAAGGGACGAAAGATACCAGAGGTACAGTGAAACTCATAGATTGAAAACAAACTGACAACGCCATGGGCAAAAATAAAAATTCAAACAAGAAAAAAATAGTACAGAAGACACAACATAAAAAACTGAAGATTAAGCAACACGAACCCTACCAAACAATGGGGGTGCGCCGGAAGAGTAAGCATATCCTGCTCCATATGTAGGCAAACTATTCGACTGACAAACAAAACAGCACCACATTGATTTTAGTCTACCGAAAGCAAGGGAAATTGTTTTATTTGAATTTGCTAAACCAAATTCTTGAACATCATTAACGGTATATCTTTGTACAATCATACCTTACACACACTTTTGAAACAAAGAGAACAATATATGTTTTCTGACTTGACGTAGAAGTAAAGCAACACAGTGGAAACATTTTTGAAGTTTGATTATCATCTAACAATATAATGCTATTGAACATATTTATGATGTAGTTAATGTAGGAATATGTTTTGTTCTACATTATAACACTTATGATGATCCTTCTACCTTTGATACTTATATTTTGGTATTGAAGACGTATGTTATTTATACTGTTTAAACGTTCTTGTACTTAATCCGTTGACATTTTAGTCTAAGAAACATGTGATTCGTTAGTTGCATTTGACTTTGAACAAGCAATTCAGGAATATGACAGTTGTTATCAATTAGTGTAATGTTCGTCAGCTTTTGATTTTGCCATTTGATTAGGAACTTTTCTTTTTGAATTTTTATCGGAGTTCAGTATTTTGGTTATTTTACTTTCCAGTTACTGCGAGTACTCTTATATACGTTTTTGTGTTAAGGGACTTTGTTGATTTTTGTTTTGTTTGCTTGTGTCGATCTGATGAGCCAAGTTATTTCTTGCTGTTACATCCGAATTAATATATAAGTCAGTAACCTGTAATTCAGTTATTGTTATTGGCTGCTCTCGCAATATTTGTTTTTTTTTGCAAAGCAAAAACAAACAAATCATTAAGCCAGGTGCTTATAATCCTGAAGAATAAATATAAAATGTAGGCTCTGTGAAAGAGGCCGTTCGAGTTGAAGGTCTTGGAAATTTGAACTGCCACGGGAAAATGAGGTTATGTAAAATAAGACAGAAATTTGTCCTTGCAACAGACCACCTACGAACCCTTAAAAGAGTTAGTACAAGGGTTCTCAGTACAAGGGTTCTCATTGTTCAAAGAGTGTGGTACTTTTCTCTGTTTGCACAGAAATCGGATGTAACGTCCCCATTCTGACAGGACATGACGGCAAATGTGTGCATCCCGAACAACCTAACAAACGCCAATTTTTTGTGAGGAATTTACTGCGGGTCAAAAGAAGACAAATGATGACCATATGTCTAATCCCCAGTCACCCTTGGATTTTACTACTTTCCTTTTTTTGGCCCTTAAGGAATCTACTCGGCTTAAAACACAGGGCAATATATACCCTGAAGGAGATTAGGGATAATGGGAATAATATTTAAATTAGATGTTCTCGAAACGTGTAACTTTGAGGATTTCGCGCATCGACATATATTTTAGCAAACAATTTAAGGGGCACTAGCTACGAGATATATAAAAAATCTAAAATTATGATTTTTGTTTGGTTTTTATCATTAATGAAAGTGTAAAAGATAAATGATAATTCGCTTTTAGCAGCCAGTATGGTTCAATTTTGCCAAATTAAGCGTAGTAAAATTGATGATGATATATTTTCCTGGAAGTGAAAAATTCGACCTCATTGGATCTTTATTCGTGTGAACTTCGATTTAAGCCCTTAGCTAGAGATAAATAACGCACACATGCATATAACGTGTTCGATAATTTAAAGGAAAAAAATGTTAACATTGAAAGTGAAAAAAGGGTAAATCATTTGAATGACCTATTCGATCCACAAAAAAATATACTTATACAGGTGAAAAGGATTATTAACGTATATTTTTAATCTATGATATGAAATTAAAAAGACCAAGAAAAATCCAATTGCACGAGTTCTCTTTCTATTTATATCTATATTTATGTTTATATCGCTAATATGACAATCGGAGGTCTTCGGAGGTCAACTTGATAGTAAATTAGATGGCACCTTGACTTATATACTCACGAAACGAGTCCATGACCTGAAATTTTTTTTTATAGTTTATAATACGGATAAATTTTTTACATTGTTATAAATCAAATATGAGAATTTGAGTCAAATTGGTGAACATGAATTTGACAGCTAGTAAAAACAAAGACTAACATAAGGAAGGTTTTTAATGTCAGACAAAATATTTTTCAAGAAGTAAGAATAATGAAGTTTGGAGTTGTTTCATTGAAAAAATGTAACAGCATACAAAGACAACGTGTCAACACATAAAAAAACACATGTCACAACCTACAAGTGCTGTCGATTCTCAATATATGACACTGTAATAATTGCCTAAAAGTGATCCGTGTTTGTTAGTGTATACACAAAACACGGTAACATATGTTTACTTTGTTTAAAAAAATAAACTCCAAGCGATCATTTACTTTGTTTCTAATAATAATACATTGTTATTAATTGTTAGCATTCCAGTGACAAGACAGATGCGACTGGTAATTCCTTCAAGCTTAATTGGCATAAATCCACTGAAGGTCGATAAGCTCGTTACAAGTTGACCAAATGTTCCGAATGAATGTTATCTACCGAGAGTTTGATTGCAGGGCTAAGGTTATTTCAATTTGTATCAGATGTCACAAATATATAGTTAAGTATTCTTTGATCCTGATTAATGCTACATTTATCCAAGGAGCGTAAACATTTTTTGCAGAGAAACGATTTTCATCCTGAGAAAGCATAATTAGAACATAAATTCAATGCTTAAGTTCAGCCTTGAGTCTTAATTCATATTTATTTCTGCTTTGTGATAATTTTCATATTAAAATTAACTATAAAATATATATTTACAATATGTTACAAATTAGAAGACATTGAAACCGTATAAATTGTAACATTTTTACGTTAAAAAATAAAATACTCGTTTCATTTTATAATTATACGTGACAAAAAGAACTGTACATTAAAAAATTATAGTATGTTTATATATATAATTCGTCTAAACATCAGCCAAACAATGTTAGATCTGTAAATTTGCTTTCGCAATTATTTTGTTCTTCCCTCGAAGATGAATTATTTCATTCCTAAAAGAAGATCATTGTTTTCACTTTGGTCATACTTTTCATAAAACAAATGAGACAATTTTTACATGTAGACAAATCCTTTTCGTGAAAAATATTTTGTATATCCTAATCTGGTGTTTCTTGTAGTTTGGCCCTCGTTTAATGTTTAATGGTACACACTCTTCTGGTTGAATTAAAACAAACGTTTAGATATTGTTTTGAGGTAAGCTTAAAATGGTTATCGATTTTTATTTTATCCATGGCTACATCGTTTTGTGAAGCGTGCTTTATCAGCAATACTATTTAACAGTATTACAAATTTGATAAGAACTTTCATTGTTTAATTCCAAATAATAACGCAATCGTCTCTTCCTTGAAGGTATATATCTTCAATTATTTTTTAGACAAAACTGAAAAGAATTTTCAATACATTTATATTTTAAGGTATTATATAGCTACATTATCTTATGTTGGTGCAACTGCAGTGTTTCAGAATTTTGCCTTTGGTAATTTAAATCAAATATAAGAAAGTTATTATCCAGGATGAATCTTAATCCTTTGATAATTATACTTATATCTGTTTGGTTCCGCATTTCTAGTTCTAGTTCGTCCAAATGAGATAATACTGCTTCCAATCCAAAATAAACTCCCAACGGATAACAATTTTGTCAACGGACAACTTTTATTTTCATCCGTTAGACGTCCGTTCGTGCTATCCGGTAAGGTGTGACCGAGGCTTTAAAAATAAATATAGATATTAAAATCTTGTGAACATTTGAAGGATGTTATTTGGAAGATGTATTGATTTTCAAATATAAGGTACCAAAATAATGTCTTATAGTGGTCCCCCGAAAAACTGTCAAATCATGACGAACAAAAGAATGATTAGCAAAGTCAGAGTTCTGTAAAAAAACACTTTTCGACTGCAATTAATCGTAGGTTATTCTTAAACGTTTACACAAACTGACGGAAGATTCGATGGGAAATTAAAAACCATAAGTCGAAGAGAAACCGACAAATCAGCCAAAATGACGAAAAGACAAACGACGATTTACACTGTAACACAGAGTTAAAAAGATTGAGCATCAATAATCATATCAAAAACTCTGAATGGATAAACAGATTCTGTTCCATATGTGCATTTCGTCGTGTCGGTCATTGCAAGCACACGTTATGTGATCAGTCAAGTTTGGTGATGTTGATATCTAGGAAATCAGGATTGCTGATACGACCTACTTTACAAGCAAACTCCTTCAGTTATAAAATCGCCTTGATAGCAGCAACTCTGTATTTTGGAATATTACGAATGACTTAAACCCAAACCGTGGGTATCGTATTCACTGGTTAATATATACTCCATATGGAGGTGTTGCTAGAATGATGTTGCAAAGAATTGAAATATTCACAATTGAAAAGTTGAAATGACCTCTTGAGTCGTTCGAAACTGACCTCAGTGTCATTTTCAATATGTAAGTTACGATATAAGGCACATTAACTGTATCTATGGTGTCCTTTGTTTTGATTCCAAAAGATACATGCATGCATTTAACATCTTCAATAACCTTTAAGAAGTTATCAATGAAAAGAAACCATATTCATAGGGGAAGGGGAAGTGGATTGCAATTTCTATCTTCATTTCGTTCTTCGCAAAAAGCTCCTGTACAAAATATGACTCAAGTAAATAAAAGAACATGTCGACAATAAAAGTTACAGAGTTTGTTCCATTCAAATAAAATTAAAATAAGATGTGTTTATACGGGTTATCTAAAAGTCCTAATTGAAATATCAATCCGCGCAGCAAAACAGACACCTCTTTTTGCATGGGTTTAACTGCCGGTTTTGATGCGACAACATTTTATAACCTAGTACAAAAATGTAGATCCTAGAGGTTAACTCAGTTTCTGAGTCTTCCTGAGTGCCATTCGTAATCTTTTAAATTTGTTATCAAGAATAAGACCCCAAAAAAAGACTTATTCGACATGATTAAGGAAGATGATATTACATGTAAGACCATTGTTTTGCATGAAGATTTTGTTGATTATGAAACTAAAGACAGAGAACAAATGTATTCATACTCGAGAGTATTATTCCATAAACTCAACTTTACAATTCGTATCTAGAATAAGTGCTGTATCTGTCTTCATGTCATACTGACGCTTTCATTTTGTCTTAGTTCATCTTAATCTTTGTTGGTTTTTTTTTTGTATTTATTATACTTTGTGTTTTATCTGTAAATACCTACTTTGTGTTTTATCTGTAAATACCCTTATAATTTTGTGGTTTTTATGTCTAAGTAAAAATATTTTTTATTTTGAATTAGTCATATAGTCTCTAGGCAATTAAAATATAAAATTTATCAAAAATTCGCTTCATTTAGAGCATGTTCATGTCATAGTTTAATAATTTATCGTGTATTCATATGATCAATTGCGACGGTGAAGAATTTTGTGTACTTTCTACTTCCTTCTTGCAAGACGCAATTATTGTAGTCACGTCATTCCTAAACTTTAACATTTTGAAATGTCTGATGTTCACTTGCATTTGTTGAGCTTTGAGGTTGAACTATATATATTAGCGCTATTGGTGCAAGAACATTTGTTCTATTATAGAATGTGCAATTAATGTCGGATAAAAGTTATTATAAGACGATAAACCAAGTCCTTCGGGAAATGTCATTACATAGAATGCATTAAAGCGCCACAGTTGATAGATGGCGCCATTAAATCCTGTTAATGGGAGGTAATCGAGTAGAACCTTACATGTAATTTAGAATATTTCATCCGGCATTTTGTATCTTTTACACAATAAATGATGAGCGAGTTCGGTTCAGTAGTTATAGCTTTATAAGATTTTCAATGGAGAGTTAGGTATTCGGAAACTTACTGAACGAATAGTACACCGTCGAAGCGTATGAAACAAATAACGTACAGTGTGGTAATTTCAATTTTCAGGAAATGCATATCATTCCAACAAATTATGGGGTATTGAATTTTCAGCATGGTAAATTCTTAAAATCGATTTATCTTATAGGAGTTGTTATTGTCGTTCCAGGGCTATGATACTATATAGTGACTTTAATGTCAACTTGTTGAATTTGGTATGTAATAGACATTTTTTGTCATTTTTAACTTTTCCGGTTCAATGACTGATGGGTCTTTTGAATACGAAACTTGCGTCTTGAGCTTAAAATTTTAATTCTGGTATCTATGAGTTTTCTATGCTTTATTTCCTTAACACTTATTTAAATGCAGAGGTCTATTTTTAACTTCAGAGTATTTTTCTAAGGCATCTTTCTATATTCTGTACCGTACAATTTTGAAAGCAAAATCAGATCAATCGACTATTATCATTCATGTTTGGTTAGTGTAAAAAGTTGTTTGCTGTATTATCACAAATGTTTACAAAATAATCTTTGAACCTTACGGAGTTTTGTGCCAGTACTGCATCTGTACCACGGACGAATATTCCACATCTTCTTTTCTTAGCTTAGAAAGGCACACACTTCATTTAACTATTATTATCAACAGTATGACCATCTATATGCATAAGTATTTAAGCCTTCATAGTTTCTTTCATATCTGGTCAATAAATAAAGTCAACAGTAGTATACAGCTGTTCGAAATTCATAAATCGATTGAGAAAAAAAAAAACTAATCCGGGTTAGAAACTAAAACTGAGTGAAACACATCAAATATAAGAGGAGAACTACGACACAACAGAAACATAACATAAAAATGTAACACACACAGAATCGAACTATCAAATAACAATGGCCATTTTCCTGACTTGGTACAGGACATTTTAATAAAAAAATGGTTGGTTGATAATATAAAAAAGAAGATGTGGTATGATTGCCAATTATGAAACAACTATCCACAAAAGACCAAAATGACACAGACATTAACAACTATAGGTCACCGTACGGCCTTCAACAATGAGCAAAGCCCATTACGCATAGTCAGCTATAATAGGCCCCGATAAGACAATGTAAACCTGAATTTGTGGCATGCCAAACCTCCCGCTTTTATGGCAATATTAAATATAACAATAAAATGACAACATTACATGATAGGAATACAATAAAAATAAATGCGAGAACATATAGGACAGAGAAACACACGAATAATATCTAACAAAAGGTACCAGGTTGAAAATTTAATACGCCAGAAGGGCGTTTCGACCACACAAGACTAAAATCTGGCATTTATCTAATTTCAAATGCGAAAATGCGAACATTGTTTGCACGGGTATTACTTTATGTAAATGGCTGTGTGTTTGTGTTCACAGAAAATGTAATGATTCATAGAAACATTAATTCAAATCAGTGAATTTGACTCGTGTAACTACAAGTATTAATGATAGTTTTTTTTTTCTCGTACGGGTAAAATAGCATATTATTATCGACTCCATGTTGCCGACTCTTGGCTTTTTGACAGCAGTAGAATGATTAAATAACGGATTTCTTCAGTTTGGTTCTCAAGGTGCATTTCAGTGTGGCATGTTTGCATTATTGTGTACCTTTATCTTTTTTGGTTATTGATGTTTTATATTAGATATTCTGTTGTCTTGTAGATCATATAAGATCATAATAGTACCAGTGCAAGTACATGTAAGATTATAATAGAAAGAATTACAAACAGAAACGTTTTACGTATTTTATTCACTTTTAGTGCATCATTGTATGTACATTTTTAATGTTTGAGTGTCCGTGTTCAACACGGTTTACATACTTACATTTTGATTTTATTTGAAACGAATACAATTTGATTCAATAAATATTGCACCATCAAATATACAACATCTGTAATGATATCACTTTGTCCGTCTAGAAATTCGAATTTTATTATATTTGATGTTTGTAGTTTACAAATATATTTAAAGGCAAGTAAGTGGTAGACGTTGTTTTTTTTACATGAAATGAATAACAAAACTGTATTACAAAAAGATATGCGAGTTTTTTTTCATAAAAAAATATTACCGTCCATAATGATTTCATCATTTTAAAGCAAAGATGTTTCTTGAAGTTTAACTGTATTTACTTGAGAAATATTTTAAGTAGAAAAAACTAAAAGCTAATTGTGCATGTTTGAAGAACTTATGTTGTGATTGAATGTTTTGGAATTTCTATACGGACTGTGTAAGCAAGGACAATTTTCTACACAATGGAATGCTTCAATTTTACATATATATCGTAACAGTTCTGAGTAAAAATATCACACATTTTCTTTCAAATTAGTTAGAAAAATAGTCATATATTAATAACATGAAAGTAAAATATTTGAAAAAGCCTATAAAATCATTTAAAGTTTGATATTGAGTATAAAAAAAAAGGGATTTGAATCTCAGTTAAGGCTTTTTCTAACTTATAATCTATCAATTATTTTTGTGTTTAGCTATCTTAATCGTCGTTTCCGTTTAAAAAACAACTTATTGAAAGCATTTCGGAAAGAAGGATTAAATACTGTATAAATTATTGGATTCAATAAGCTATTAAAATACCCAAGCCATAGAAATATACTAAACACTTCTGGTGGAATATTACATAATTCACCACAAAAGGGAGCTGTGAAAGCAATAATGAAAAATGGAAGCCAGCAGGCGATAAACGCACCTGTAATAATTCCAAGAACCCGTGCTGCCTTACGTTCTCGTTTCATTTCAAGTTTTGCTTTTCTCATTTTCTCTTTAGTTTCTTTTAATTTGATTTCTTTACTGCAGTTATTGTTTTCTGAAGATGTTTTCGGATTTAGTGGTTTGTTGAATGAATACACATTTGTCGGCACTGTTAAGTATTTGAGTTGAGAATCAGATATGTTTCCAGTCCCGTTTAGCTGATAATCGGTAGGAACAGTTTCAGTGTTTTCAAATTCAGGTCCATTTATACAAGACCCGTTATATACAGTGAAGCCATCTTGACTGACGTCACTTCCGGATGAGTTATGATGTGTAGTGACGTCAGCATTTGTAATAGTCTGACATGGAATTGGTCTGGCGTTACTTCCACTACTACTAAAATGTTTTTTACGAATCCTCGATCTTGCAGCTGTGTATATTTTATAATTCAAAACTAACATAAGAATCATAGGACAATAAAAAGCGCCAACAGTGGAAAGAACAGTATATGCGTAATCTTGACTGATTAAACAATTCCCAACAGTTTCGGGGTTGTTCTCTTCTTTTTTCCATCCAAATAGAGGTGTGATAGAAATTAAGACAGATAC